>NC_092274.1:6766275-6768775 GCF_036320965.1 Panulirus ornatus
AGGGGATAAGAGCGGCCAAGTTGATGACGCAGGAGAGAGAGAGAGAGAGAGAGAGAGAGAGAGAGAGAGAGAGAGAGAGAGAGAGAGAGACGCAAACCATGACCTTCAATTGTCTGTAATCAATACGATTAAAATATTAATCGCGCGCGCGCGCGTGTGTGTGTGTGTGTGTGTGTGTGTGTGTGTCCAAGCAGAGAGGGACAGATGATTTAGACGAAGAGATGTGCAGAAATGCTTACAGAAGTGACTGAGTGGACATCCCCACTCACCCTACACACACTAGTGGACACCCCCAACTCACCCTACACACACTAGTGGACACCCCACTCACCCTACACACACTAGTGGACACCCCACTCACCCTACACACACTAGTGGACACCCCACTCACCCTACACACACTAGTGGACACCCCCCACTCACCCGACACACACTAGTGGACACCCTACTCACCCTACACACATTAGTGGACACCCTACTTACCCTACACACAGTAGTGGACACCCTACTCACCCTACACACACTAGTGGACACCCTACTCACCCTACACACACTAGTGGACACCCCACTCACCCTACACACACTAGTGGACACACCCCACTCACCCTACACACACTAGTGGACACCCCACTCACCCTACACACACTAGTGGACACCCCACTCACCCTACACACACTAGTGGACACCCCACTCACCCTACACACACTAGTGGACACACCCCACTCACCCTACACACACTAGTGGACACCGCACTCACCCTACACACAGTAGTGGACACCCCACTCACCCTACACACACTAGTGGACACCCCACTCACCCTACACAAACTAGTGGACACCGCACTCACCCTACACACAGTAGTGGACACCCTACTCACCCTACACACACTGGTGGACACCCCACTCACCCTACACACACTAGTGGACACCCCACTCACCCTACACACACTAGTGGACACCCCACTCACCCTACACACACTAGTGGACACCCTACTCACCCTACACACACTAGTGGACACACCCCACTCACCCTACACACAGTAGTGGACACACCCCACTCACCCTACACACAGTAGTGGACACCCCACTCACCCTACACACACTAGTGGACACCACACTCACCCTACATACACTAGTGGACACCCCACTCACCCTACACACACTAGTGGACACACTCCACTCACCCTACACACAGTAGTGGACACCCCACTCACCCTACACACACTAGTGGACACCCCACTCACCCTACACACACTAGTGGACACCCCACTCACCCTACACACACTAGTGGACACCGCACTCACCCTACACACAGTAGTGGACACCCCACTCACCCTACACACACTAGTGGACACCGCACTCACCCTACACACACTAGTGGACACCGCACTCACCCTACACACAGTAGTGGACACCCCACTCACCCTACACACAGTAGTGGACACCCTACTCACCCTACACACACTAGTGGACACCCCACTCACCTTACACACACTAGTGGACACCCCACTCACCCTCCCACTCACTCTACACACACTAGTGGACATCCTACTCACCCTACACACACTAGTGGACACCCCACTCACCCTACACACACTAGTGGACACCCCACTCACCCTACACACACTAGTGGACACCCCACTCACCCTACACACAGCAGTGGACACACCCCACTCACCCTACACACACTAGTGGCCACACCCCCCCACTCGCCCTACACACACTAGTGGCCACACCCCCCCACTCGCCCTACACACACTAGTGGACACCCCACTCACCCTACACACACTAGTGGACACCTCACTCACCCTACACACACTAGTGGACACACACCCCCACTCGCCCTACACACACTTTTTAAGGACTATCTTTACTTGGGGGGAGAAGAGAGAGGGGGGGAGAGGAGGAGGAGGAGTGGGAGATTTAAGGTAATTGAAAGTACGACAGTCATGGGTCCAAATTAAGGGGGTCACTTTTAAGTTTCTTCAGACGCCCTTAAAGAGAGAGAGAGAGAGAGAGAGAGAGAGAGAGAGAGAGAGAGAGAGAGAGAGAGAGAGACAACCACCTTGGTAATGCAGCTCGCGTCTTTCGCACTGTTATCAACAGTAAAGAGGCATTGAGACAGAAAGCTGGATATTTTTTTTTCCCTCCCCTCCTTCGTCCCTGAAATGGAACCGTGAACCAAGAACCATTCGTCATATGAACCACGAACCCTCGTCATATGAACCACAAACCCTCGTCATATGAACCACGAACCCTCGTCATATGAACCACGAACCCTCGTCATATGAACCACGAACCTTCGTCATGTGAACCACGAACCCTCGTCATATGAACCACGACCCCTCGTCATATGAACCACGAACCTTCGTCATATGAACCACGAACCTTCGTCATATGAACCACGAACCCTCGTCATATGAACCACGAACCCTCGTCATATGAACCACGAACCCTCGTCATATGAAACACGAACCTTCGTCATATGAACTACGAACCCT
>NC_092274.1:6773775-6776275 GCF_036320965.1 Panulirus ornatus
ATATATATATATATATATATATATATATATTGCCACGTATTCCCTGCGTGTCGTAGAGGGTGACTAAAATGGTGAGGGAGCAGAGGGGGACTGGAAATCCTCTCCTCCCGGTTTTAATTTTCCAAAAGAAGGAACAGAGAATGGGGCCAAGTGAGGATATTCCATCTAAGGCTCAGTCCTCTGCTCTTAACGCTGCCTCGCTGACGCGGGAAATGGCGAATATGTATGGAAAAGAAAAAATGTATATATTCCTATGAGTCCGCAGGGGAATGAAACGCGATAAGTTCCCAAGTGCACTTTTGTGTAATAATCATATCATCAGGGGAGACACAATATATATGTACAATATACATATTGATTTATATTTATATTTATTATACTTAATCGCCGTCTCCCGCGTTAGTGAGGTAGCGCAAGGAAACAGACGAGGAATGGCCCAACCCACCCACATACACACGTGTGTATATATATATATTTTTTTTTTTTTTTTTTATACTTTGTCGCTGTCTCCCGCGTTTGCGAGGTAGCGCAAGGAAACAGACGAAAGAAATGGCCCAACCCACCCCCATACACATGTACATACACACGTCCACACACGCAAATATACATACCTACACAGCTTTCCATGGTTTACCCCAGACGCTTCACATGCCTTGATTCAATCCACTGACAGCACGTCAACCCCTGTATACCACATCGCTCCAATTCACTCTATTCCTTGCCCTCCTTTCACCCTCCTGCATGTTCAGGCCCCGATCACACAAAATCTTTTCACTCCATCTTTCCACCTCCAATTTGGTCTCCCTCTTCTCCTCGTTCCCTCCACCTCCGACACATATATCCTCTTGGTCAATCTTTCCTCACTCATTCTCTCCATGTGCCCAAACCATTTCAAAACACCCTCTTCTGCTCTCTCAACCACGCTCTTTTTATTTCCACACATCTCTCTTACCCTTACGTTACTTACTCGATCAAACCACCTCACACCACACATTTTCCTCAAACATCTCATTTCCAGCACATCCATCCTCCTGCGCACATCTCTATCCATAGCCCACGCCTCGCAACCATACAACATTGTTGGAACCACTATTCCTTCAAACATACCCATTTTTGCTTTCCGAGATAATGTTCTCGACTTCCACACATTTTTCAAGGCTCCCAAAATTTTCGCCCCCTCCCCCACCCTATGATCCACTTCCGCTTCCATGGTTCCATCCGCTGACAGATCCACTCCCAGATATCTAAAACACTTCACTTCCTCCAGTTTTTCTCCATTCAAACTCACCTCCCAATTGACTTGACCCTCACCCCTACTGTACCTAATAACCTTGCTCTTATTCACATTTACTCTTAACTTTCTTCTTCCACACACTTTACCAAACTCAGTCACCAGCTTCTGCAGTTTCTCACATGAATCAGCCACCAGCGCTGTATCATCAGCGAACAACAACTGACTCACTTCCCAAGCTCTCTCATCCCCAACAGACTTCATACTTGCCCCTCTTTCCAGGACTCTTGCATTTACCTCCCTAACAACCCCATCCATAAACAAATTAAACAACCATGGAGACATCACACACCCCTGCCGCAAACCTACATTCACTGAGAACCAATCACTTTCCTCTCTTCCTACACGTACACATGCCTTACATCCTCGATAAAAACTTTTCACTGCTTCTAACAACTTGCCTCCCACACCATATATTCTTAATACCTTCCACAGAGCATCTCTATCAACTCTATCATATGCCTTCTCCAGATCCATAAATGCTACATACAAATCCATTTGCTTTTCTAAGTATATATATATATATATATATATATATATATATATATATATATATATATATATATATATGTTTCCTTGCGCTACCTCGCAAACGCGGGAGACAGCGACAAAGTAAAAAAAAAAAAAAAAAAATATATATATATATATATATATATATATATATATATATATATATATATATATATATATAAACGCCCACACATGCACATATACATACATATACATTTCAACGTATACATACTTATACATACACAGACATATACATATATAGACATGTACATATTCATACTTGCAGCTTTCATCCATTCTCGCCGCCACCCCGTAACATATATATATATATATATATATATATATATATATATATATATATATATATATATATATAAAGCAAAAATGGGTATGTTTGAAGGAATAGTGGTTCCAACAATGTTGTATGGTTGCGAGGCGTGGGCTATGGATAGAGTGGTGCGCAGGAGGATGGATGTGCTGGAAATGAGATGTTTGAGGACAATGTGTGGTGTGAGGTGGTTTGATCGAGTAAGTAACGTAAGGGTAAGAGAGATGTGTGGAAATAAAAAGAGCGTGGTTGAGAGAGCAGAAGAGGGTGTTTTGAAATGGTTTGGGCACATGGAGAGAATGAGTGAGGAAAGATTGACCAAGAGGATATATGTGTCGGAGGTGGAGGGAACGAGGAGAAGAGGGAGACCA
>NC_092274.1:6781275-6788775 GCF_036320965.1 Panulirus ornatus
GAATCACTTTATAAAGTATAGTGAAGTGCACTCTCTTGTTGTGTCCCAGTGTAGATTTTTGGGATACAGTGTGTGCAGTATGCTGTATGCCCGATCTGGTTGTAAGTTATCCCAGGACATGGTCATACAGCATACAGCATGTAGCATACAGCATAAAAATACAGCATGCAGCATGCAGCGTACAACATACAAAATACAGCATGCAGCATATAGCTTACAGCATGCAAAATACAGCATGCAGCATACAAAATACAGCATGAAGCATACAGCATGTACCATACAGCATGTAGCATACAGCATGCAGCATGCAGCATACAACATACAAAAAACAGCATACAGTATATAGCATACTGCATACAGCATGTAGCATACAACATACAAAATACAGCATACAGCATGTAGCATACATCATGCACAATACAGCATACAGCATGCTGTACAGCATACTTACCAATCCTGCCACCTCCCACAACACCAACACACATGTATATATATATATTCCCATGTGAAACTCAGCCCCCGAGGAATGGACGAGTTATTCATATTGATGTACAATATTGTAAGACCTCCCTTTGTGGCCCAACTTCAACTTTCCAAAGACCTCGAACGCTTATTCAGGCGTCTTGCACTCATTTCCACACACACACACACACACACACACACACACACACACACACACACACAGGTGCATAAGCACCAATACCCACCCATCTCTCTCCATCCACTTTCACTTATACCCACATAAATCTAGAATTTACTTTCAAACACTCTATCACACACTCCCACAACTCCTGCTTCAGGAGTAGTGCTACTCCTTAGCCTAAGCCAAGCACACACGCACTCACACACACACACACACACACACACACACACACACACACACACACACACACACACTCTATGGCCAGTGGTCTTGCCTAAGCGGTGTGAGGGGCCCCGTATGAGGGGATCATGAGGGAGTGTGTGGGGGGGAAAAGGTAAAGATGAGGTACGGCAAGAGAGAGAGAGAGAGAGAGAGAGAGAGAGAGAGAGAGAGAGAGAGAGAGATCTACCTGGTGCTGATGAGAGCAACACCTTCAATGCCTCACCTTGCACAGACCTCCCCCTCCCTTCTCTCCCCCTCCCTCTTTTCCCCCTCCCTTCCCTCCCTCTTTCCCCCCCTTCCCTACCCCTTCCCTCCCCTCCCTCTTTCCCCCCCTTCCCTCCCTCTTTTCCCCCCTTCCCTCCCTCTTTTCCCCCCTTCCCTGTCCCCTTCCCTCCCTTCCCTCCCCCTTTCCCCCTTCCCTCCCTCTCCCCCCTTCCCTCCCCTCCCTCTTTCCCCCTTCCTTCCCTCCCTCTTTCCCCCTCCCCTCCCTCTTTCCCCCCCTTCCCTCCCTCTTTCCCCCTCCTTCCCTCCCTCTTTTCCCCCCTTCCCTCCCTCTTTCCCCCTTCCCTCCCCTCCCTCTTTCCCCCCTCCTTCCCTACCTCTTTTCCCCCCCTTCCCTTCCTCTTTCCCCCCCTTCCCTACCCCTTCCCTCCCCTCCCTCTTTCCCCTCCTTCCCTCCCTCTTTTCCCCCCTTCCCTCCCTCTTTCCCCCTTCCCTCCCCTCCCTCTTTCCCCCTTCCCTCCCCTCCCTCTTTCCCCCTCCTTCCTCCCTCTTTCCCCCTTCCCTCCCCTCCCTCTTTCCCCCCCTTCCCTCCCTCTTTCCCCCCCTTCCCTCCCTCCCCTCCCTCCACGGTTTCACACCTTAGGCTTATGTAAATATCCGGTAATCTCGCATAAGTAAATATAGTCTAATGTAAACGTGTAAAATAGCGCGTTTAATGTGGGCATTAGCGAAGGGCATATTGTGGACGGCTAAAGCTGGGGGGGTTGCAGCTTAGTGGGGGGGCGGGGGGGGTTAGGTAGATGGAACCGGGGTGGGAAATTATACGTTAAGGGGAGCAGGTAGTGGGAAGGGGTCCTAGTGTAAAAAAAGGGGATGAGCTTTTAAAGGGGATGTGCGTTTAAGGTCATGTGAGTTTCAAGGGGTGTAATTAAGGGGATGTGAATTTAAAGGGGTTTCAGTGTAGTGGAAAGGAGTGCAGTGTAAGGGGGATGTGCGTTTAAAGGGGATATGCGTTTAAAAGGATGTGCGTTTAAATGGGATGTGCGTTTAAATGGGATGTGCGTTTAAACGGGATGTGCGTTTACTAGATGTGCGTTTAAACGGGAAGTGCGTTTAAAGATGCGTGTTTAAAGGGGATGTGCGTTTAAACGAGATGTGCGTTTAAAGCAGTGTTAGTTTAAAGGGGGGGGGGTGTGGTGTTGAAGGGCTTGGGTAGTTTAAGTGGGGGAGAGAGAGAGAGAGAGAGAGAGAGAGAGAGAGAGAGAGAGAGAGAGAGAGAGAGAGAGATGGGGGGAGAGGGAGACATCTGGGGAGGAGGGTGTAAGGGGAATTTAGAGGGGGGGGGGAGACGGGGGGTGTGGGGGCGGATGACTGGTGGGTCAAACAGCGTATCAAAATAGCGGTCGAGGTTGTCAAATTTGGACCCTCGCCCGTCGCGCCTATCAACGAAAACGGCTGTCGGGTATTGACTGTTAAAGTCTGTTTTCTGTGGGAGAGGAAAAGAAAAAAAGGCCATGGGAGTCCCACTACCAGGTGTCTGGCGTATGTAGAAAATGGCGAACGGGCGCAAGTAACCCCATTTTCTATCGCGGGAAGTCAAATAGAACATGTGTACGGAAAGAAAATGTAATGCGATTCTTAGACGAGGCAACTATGTCATTTGAGTCTAGTAGTCTAAAGCCATAGATTCTGTGGGGCGTTTTCGCTCACCTGTGTCTCATTCTATGCAAACTGTACATCCTTCTCAGCATATCATATTGTTAACAAGTGTTGTTGTGCGTCTGCATCATCTTCTTTGTGGACTGTGAATGGGTTCAGGGAGGCTGCAACCTTGTGGGGGAGGAAGGGCCTTTTAACCACCCCATTGTCTCGATAGATTTCAAAATGAACGCTACGCCAAAAAAGTAAATTGTCTTCGATAGATTTCATAACGAACGCTACGCCAAAAAAGTAAATTGTCTTCGATAGATTTCAAAATGAACGCTACGCCAAAAAAGTAAATTGTCTTCGATAGATTTCAGAATGAACGCTACGCCAAAAAAGTAAATTGTCTTCGATAGATTTCAGAATGAACGCTACGCCAAAAAAGTAAATTGTCTTCGATAGGTTTCAAAATGAACGCTACGCCAAAAAAGTAAATTGTCTTCGATAGGTTTCAGAATGAACGCTACGCCAAAAAATTAAATTGTCTCGACAGATTTCAAAATGAAGGCTACGTTTCCCCGCTGTATCGGTCAAGGGTTGGTGAGCGTGAATATGAGACGCATGATCATGGTAGATGCATTATTTAATAATTACTCTCCAAGTAGGGAAAAAAAGAAAAAATTAAAGTAGTATTAATGCTGTTTTAAAACGGTATATTCTTACGTTGTATACTTTGTTATATGCTCTTTGAGCGTTATACATATAAGGAAAACAGGGTAACCTAGTGTGAGGCAAAGATACTAGAATTTTGGTAAAAAAAAAAAAAAAAAAATCTTTGTCTCTCGTGTCATGGCATAGAAATGTGAAGGTAATTTTTTTGTCAGGTGTACATTTCTGTAGCGCACTCGGTGAGGGCGTCGTTGGACCTTGCGACCCCCAGTGTGGTACAGATAAATTTTTTGATGACGGGTAAACTCTTGTCTATTTTTGTATCTATCTATCTATCTATCATTACTCCATTCCCGGTCCTGTGGAATGGGCCAAGTGATACACAGGCTTCGAGTTTGATCCCGTGGAATGGACCAGTAATACATAGTTTTCGAGTTTGGTCCCCTGGAATGAACCAGTAATACACAGTTTTCGAGTTTGGTCCCCTGGAATGAACCAGTAATATACGGTCTTCAAGTTTGGTCCCCTGGAATGGACCAGTAATACACGTCTTCGAGTTTGGTCCCCTGGAATGGACCAGTAATACACAGTCTTCGAGTTTGGTCCCCTGGAATGGACCAGTAATACACAGTTTTCGAGTTTGGTCCCCTGGAATGGACTAGTAATACACAGTCTTCGAGTTTGGTCCCCTGGAATGGACCAGTAATACACAGTCTTCGAGTTTGGTCCCCTGGAATGGACCAGTAATACACAGTCTTCGAGTTTGGACCCCTGGAATGGACCATTAATACACAGTCTTCGAGTTTTGGTCCCGGAAGGGAAACCAGTAATACACATCTTTCGAGTTTGGTCCCCTGGAATGGACTAGTAATACACAGTCTTGGGTTTTGGTCCCCTGGAATGGACAGTAATACACAGTCTTCGAGTTTGGCCCCCCCTGGAAGGGGAACCAGAAATACACAGTCTCGATTTGGACCCGGAATGGACCAGTAATACACGTCTTTTCGAGTTGTCCCCGGGAATGGACCAGTGATACACGGTGCCCTTGGGAGTTGGACCCCTGGAATGGACCAGTAATACACAGTCTTCAAGTCTAGAGGTCGGTGGCTATGTTGGCAGGGGTATACCATCATTGCACAGACGGTGTTGATCATATTGCTGTAAGATTGCACTAGGTGTATCTGTGTCTCATCTTGCGGAGGGGTTGAATGTCTGTGTACGCTAAGCAAATAGTGGTTTCTCTCTGAGCGCCCCGTTTTCTTTGGTGTGTTAACTTCCTTACACTGCCTTGTGAACGGGAGGTGAGGCGTAGTTTAGGATGGAGTAGGTGTTCTTCGTCGTGTATGAATCTGTTGGTGGTTAGGATTCTGAGCCAAACTTACTTCGTCGTTGATGGCCTTTGGCGTTCATGTTTGTGGTGTTGATGATATGCTGGAGCTTCGTTGTGTGGAAGTGGTCCACGCTTCTAGGCTGCAGGAAGGTCGGGAATTGGCCCGGGGTAGGAGACAGGGACACAAACGTTCTGTTCCAGGCTACAACAGCCCCCAGTGTTCCAAATGCGTGACGTCGAAATGCATTTGTGTCTTTGGTTGTGTGTTTGGGTTCCTGTGATCTATCTGTGAGGTCGTCTGCCCTTCGGAAAAAGGGGCCTTTTGCGTTCGGGGTGTGTGTTTGTGTGGTGTGTGGTGGTGTGTCGGGTGAGGGTCGACGAGGTTCTAGAATAGAGAGAGAGAGAGAGAGAGAGAGAGAGAGAGAGAGAGAGAGAGAGAGAGAGAGAGAGGGAGGGAACTGATCCCTTGGGAACTCCACCGCTGGCAGGGTTTGGAGGTTGTTTTGGAGGTAAATTTGGCCATTGTGGGGCGAGGTGTTCGCTGGCCTTTTTGTGTTAGATTTGTGGAGGGTTGCGCGAGGCACCTTTTGTGTGAGGATATGGCGGTGAGGGGACAGTGTCAAATGCTTTCCAGATAACTATTGTCACTAGTGTATATATATATATATATATATATATATATATATATATATATATATATATATATATATATATATATCCAGGAAAATATTTCACACTATCGTATATGAAAAAAGAGAAGGTTGGGGGGGGTTAGGGAGGGACCCCCTATCAGGCCTACGAGACGGCTGTTCGAAGAAAATGGGGTGTGGGGGGGTCTAGGTCTCGGTAACCTTCATCTCAGCTGTAGAAGAGTAATCCGGTATTAGGTTACCCTAGTTCCGAGCCCCCCCCACAACGTGGGTCGTCTGTGTCCTTCGTAAGGCCAGGGGAAGGGCCCTCGACCACCCATAGATGGAATGTGATGGGGAGGTCAAGGGTATATAATACAGGAGGCGAGACCCCGGCGCGCGCCATCACTACACACGCCTCATGGGTGTATCACAGCGCACACACACACACACACACACACACACACACACACACACACACACACTTCAAAAAACCTATGATTATTCTCTTTTTTTTTGTTTATTACTTGCTCGCCGTTTCCTGCCTCAGGGAGGTAGCGCCGGGGGAACACAGGAAGAAAAGGCCTCTTCGCTCATATCCATTCTCTTAAACACCCCCCCCTCCACTACAAACTTCACCCCCTACAAATCTCACCCCCCTACAAATCTCATTCCCTACAAATCTCACCCCTACAAACTTCACCCCTACAAACTTCACTACAAACTTCACCCCCTACAAATCTCATCCCCTACAAACTTCACCCCTACAAATCTCACCCCCCTACAAACTTCACCCCCTACAAACTTCACCCCCTACAAACTTCACCCCCTACAAATCTCATCCCCTACAAACTTCACCCCCTACAAACTTCACCCCCTACAAACTTCACCCCCTACAAATTTCACCCCTACAAACTTCACCCCCTACAAACATCACCCGCTCCTAACTTCTCCCCCTACAAACTTCTCCCCCTACAAACTTCTCCCCCTACAAACTTCACCCCCTACAAACATCACCCGCTCCTAACTTCTCCCCCTACAAACTTCTCCGCTTCAGGACGTCAGCGTGGTAAATGATCGTGTCGACCCACAGCTGTCAGAACTTATACTTCCCTCACTAGACGTAGACACTGACGACACTCCACCCGAACCCCACACACCCTCCCAAACCCCTCCCCAACTGATAGACGGCCCCACACCCCTCCTAAACCCCTCCTCAACTGATAGACGGTCCCACACCCCCTCCCAAACTGATAGACGGTCCCACACCCCCTCCCATACCCTTCCCCAACTGATAGACGGCCCCCACACCCCCTTCCAAACCCCTCCCCAACTGATAGACGGCCCCACACACCCTCCCAAACCCCCTCCCCAACTGATAGATGGCACCACACCCCCTCCCATACCCTTCCCCCCAACTGATAGATGGCACCACACCCCTCCTAAACCCCTCCCCAACTGATAGATGGCACCACACCCCCTCCTAAACCCCCTCCCCAATTGATAGACGGTTCTACACCCCCTCTCAAACCCCTCCCCAACTGATAGATGGTCCCACTCCCCCTCCCAAACCCCTCCCCAACTGATAGACGGCCCCACACCCCCTCCCAAACCCCTCCCCAACTGATAGACGGCACCACACCCCTCCTAAACCCCCTCCCCAACTGATAGACGGTCCCATACCCCCTCCCAAACCCCTCCCCAACTGATAGATGGCACCACACCCCTCCTAAACCCCCTCCCAAACTGATAGACGGCCCCACAACCCCTCCCAAACCCCTCCCCAACTGATAGATGGCACCACACCCCCTCCCATACCCTTCCCCAACTGATAGATGGCCCCACACCCCCTCCCAACCCCCTCCCCAACTGATAGATGGCCCCACACCCCCTCCCATACCCCTCCCCAACTGATAGACGGCCCCACACACCCTCCCAAACCCCCTCCCCAACTGATAGACGGTCCCACACCTCCTCCCAAACTGATAGACGGTCCCACACCTCCTCCCAAACCCCTCCCCAACTGATAGACGGCCCCACACTCCCTCCCAAACCCCTCCTAAACTGATAGACGGCCCCACACCCCCTTCCAAACCCCTCCCCAACTGATAGATGGCACCACACCCCTCCTAAACCCCCTC
>NC_092274.1:6798775-6813775 GCF_036320965.1 Panulirus ornatus
ACCAGGTTATCTGCTGGAGGACATGGTAGTACATGGGAAGGACAGATAACACAAGACCTGATGGTCTATGACCAGGTTATCTGCTGGAGGACATGGCAGCACATGGGAAGGACAGATAACACAAGACCTGATGGTCTATGACCAGGTTATCTGCTGGAGGACATGGCAGTACATGGGAAGGACAGATAACACAAGACCTGATGGTCTATGACCAGGTTATCTGCTGGAGGACATGGCAGTACATGGGAAGGACAGATAACACAAGACCTGATGGTCTATGACCAGGTTATCTGCTGGAGGACATGGTAGTACATGGGAAGGACAGATAACACAAGACCTGATGGTCTATGACCAGGTTATCTGCTGGAGGACATGGTAGTACATGGGAAGGACAGATAACACAAGACCTGATGGTCTATGACCAGGTTATCTGCTGGAGGATATGGCAGTACATGGGAAGGACAGATAACACAAGACCCTGATGGTCTATGACCAGGTTATCTGCTGGAGGACATGGCAGTACATGGGAAGGCCAGATAACACAAGACCTGATGGTCTATGACCAGGTTATCTGCTGGAGGACATGGCAGCACATGGGAAGGACAGATAACACAAGACCTGATGGTCTATGACCAGGTTATCTGCTGGAGGATATGGCAGTACATGGGAAGGACAGATAACACAAGACCCTGATGGTCTATGACCAGGTTATCTGCTGGAGGACATGGCAGTACATGGGAAGGCCAGATAACACAAGACCTGATGGTCTATGACCAGGTTATCTGCTGGAGGACATGGCAGCACATGGGAAGGACAGATAACACAAGACCTGATGGTCTATGACCAGGTTATCTGCTGGAGGACATGGCAGTACATGGGAAGGACAGATAACACAAGACCTGATGGTCTATGACCAGGTTATCTGCTGGAGGACATGGCAGTACATGGGAAGGACAGATAACACAAGACCTGATGGTCTATGACCAGGTTATCTGCTGGAGGACATGGCAGTACATGGGAAGGACAGATAACACAAGACCTGATGGTCTATGACCAGGTTATCTGCTGGAGGACATGGCAGTACATGGGAAGGACAGATAACACAAGACCTGATGGTCTATGACCAGGTTATCTGCTGGAGGACAGTAATAGTATTTCAGTTATTAAGTAGATAAGGGCTTGCTAGTAAAGGTGAGGGGAAAGTGGCGAGAAAGACAGGAAAGGAAGGGAGATGCAGGGGGACAAAAGAGAGGAAGGTGAAGATTAATGAGGATTCGTAAGGACGAACGAGATGAGAGGGAAAGATTGTGAGGTGGTGTGACGAGGAGGAGGTTATGAGTAAGCCGGAGGGTGAGTGAGGAGTGAGGGAGGGGCTTTGGTGGGAAGAGCTCGGTCCTACCTGGGCTCCATACCTCCGTCTGCTAGGCGGGGTGAGGGGCTGGGCCGCCTCTGTATGCCAGCGGTGTGGCCCGCAGGAGCAAGCCTCCGTGGGACTAATTATACTGCTGGTGGGCGCAGGGGGTGGTGCAAGGGCGCGGTGGGGCGCGCACCAGGGAGAGGAGGAAACGGGAGAATGTTTTGCTAAAGGGAATGGAAGAGAATGAACGGCGCTCTGTGAAGGGGGACACTTAAACATGGCTTACGTTCGTCGTCACAGTACCACATCTGTGGTATTGTGTTCCGGTAGAATGGATGTCGACAATTATGCTCGCCAAACTCACTTTAAAATCTACCTTAAAACCGGTTGTCTGGTTGGTTATTTAGGCTCCAGGCTCATCAGGTTGTACACGACTCCAGGTGGTTAGATTCCAAGAGATAGGGAGTTCAGAATAGTCCATACAGCCAGTGTCCAGGGTAACCGACAGTTAGTGAGATTGTCACGTTGCCTCACTTCGATCCACAGACCACAGTGTACTGCTTGCTGTTCGTAGCGCCGTTCTTCCTGCTGCAGGGGAAGGTTTAGCGTCGGCTGAGGCTGCCTCATGGGATAGAGTGCGGAAAGTACTGGGTTCGAACCCCCGGGGCGAATCCAGGGCGTAACCCTCACCAAGAGTCTGCGGAGAAAACCTTGAAGTTTGAGATGCTATTTGTAGCGAAGTCGACCATACGCGCGTTGCCCAGCCCTGTCCATGAAGAGGTCACAGTGGAACAGCATAGGGTAAACAGAAGTACCAGACCGTCTGATTCGACAGGTGTAGACCCTTCGAGACGACAAGGACGTGTCTGAACACCGACTATATCCTCCGGTGTCGCACACCCGCCTGTCGCATTTTGGAATCGGGGGAAATGGGTCGATGCGCGGAGAATTTCCATCCAGCTCTGTGCCCCTCATCGCTCCCACACCCACAGCTGGCACGAGAGACTGTGGGCGAACGGAGATCCCCAACATTGGACCCTTGGGTGATGGAGATGTGCAGGGGAGAGACCCACGCGATGGCTCAGGAACCACACCTCTCCCCTCCCGTCATCTCTCCGAGTGCGATCGCAACAGGGAAGGTGTGTGTGTGTGTGTGTGTGTGTGGGAGGTGTGTGCATTAAGCCAGCTCGCAAGCACCTCCTCTCCCAGAAGGGTAAGAACAATGGATGACATCGCTCCCTCTCTCTCTCCCTCCCTCACCAGCCTGACAAAGGCCTCTCACTCTCCCTGGCACACTAGTGAGGGCCTGCATATGAAGTGGGACGCTGCTGGGGGGCCCAAAACGAGTGATAGCTACTTCCCGAGCGCCCGCGTACGAGCACTCGCGGGAGATAAGAAATGACAGGGTAATTGTGGGAGGGGGACGTGTGTGTGTTGGAAGGCGTCTGGCTTTCCCTCGTCGAGAATTCCTGAGCTGGAGATCCAGGTTGTCGAGACGCGATGCAGAAGGAACAGGAGCAGACACGGACCTGTGGGCACCATCTTTGGTAGGTAATACAGACGTCGGACACCAGATTGTTGACGGAGTAGAAACATCTAACTGAAAAACCAAGTTCTAACGCCACGGCTTTTTTCGGAATCCGCTCAGAGCAAGTTAAAAGTTAGAAAATGGATGTCATTTTGTCTCTCTCTCTCTCTCTGTCTCAACAACTCCCTGTTGCTGAAAGCTCTTCCTTCGTCGCACCTGGCCCCCACATGTGTGCCACTCTTTGATGCTTGTAACACTAAAAGCCACTGTGCTCTCACTCATCTACAGAGATAAGTGGCTGTCCTCTTATGTGGTGTACAGGAGGACTACACAGCAAAGACAGTAACATAAGACCTGGTGGTCTATGCCCAGGTTATCTGCTTTAGGACATGGCTGTACATGGGAAGGACAGATAACACAAGACCTGATGGTCTATGACCAGGTTATCTGCTGGAGGACATGGCTGTACATGGGAAGGACAGATAACACAAGACCTGATGGTCTATGACCAGGTTATCTGCTGGAGGACATGGCAGTACATGGGAAGGACAGATAACACAAGACCTGATGGTCTATGACCAGGTTATCTGCTGGAGGACATGGCAGTACATGGGAAGGACAGATAACACAAGACCTGGTGGTTTATGACCAGGTTATCTGCTGGAGGACATGGCAGTAAATGGGAAGGACAGATAACACAAGACCTGATGGTCTGTGACCAGGTTATCTGCTGGAGGACATGGCAGTACATGGGAAGGACAGATAACACAAGACCTGATGGTCTATGACCAGGTTATCTGCTGGAGGACATGGCAGTACATGGGAAGGACAGATAACACAAGACCTGATGGTCTATGACCAGGTTATCTGCTGGAGGACATGGCGGTACATGGGAAGGACAGATAACACAAGACCTGGTGGTCTATGACCAGGTTATCTTCTGTGGGACATGGCAGTACATGGGAAGGACAGATAACACAAGACCTGATGGTCTATGACCAGGTTATCTGCTGGAGGACATGGCAGTACATGGGAAGGACAGATAACACAAGACCTGATGGTCTATGACCAGGTTATCTGCTGGAGGACATGGCAGTACATGAGAAGGACAGATAACATAAGACCTGGTGGTCTATGACCAGGTTATCTGCTGGAGGACATGACTGTACATGGGAAGGACAGATAACACAAGACCTGATGGTCTATGACCAGGTTATCTGCTGGAGGACATGGCAGTACATGGGAAGGACAGATAACACAAGACCTGATGGTCTATGACCAGATTCTCTGCTGATCAAAGATTAATGTTATCTTAAATTCCTAATCTGTCCAGGTGCAGATAGTATAGTTAACCAGAAGACTCTTCCTGTACAAGAAGGAAGCTGTGTATACAAGTCCATATCAGAAGCGTTAAGAACACGTCGCTGGTGATCATCGGTTGCCAGTTGTTATCATCATCGTCACTCCCGCCGCTCAACTTTAGGATCCACGTAGATTAACCATTGTCTAGAGGTGGGGAAACGATGTAATTTGTCCCAGAGGAAGAAGAAAGGGGTCTGCTAAGCTCTTGTGGATGGAGAGAAGGGAGGAGGGTTTGTGTGGAGCCGACCCCCCTCTCTCTCTTGCCCAGGGTCATGACAAGGGAGAAGGAGAGAGAGGAATACATCATCAAAAGTTCCCCAGAAGTGTACAGCGGTACAGGGAGCGAGATACAGCTGGGGTACAGGAGGACAACGACAAGGTGACAAGATGGGCTGAATTCTGGGCTGTACCCAAGTGCACGTGTGGTGGCCAGGATCGTGTGGTGGGGTGGAAGGTAAAGGGGGGCCTTTGGGGGAGCCTTTGGAGCGTATATCAGCCCCCCTCCCTCCCTTGTGGGTTGTGGGAGGTAATCACACACACACACACACACACACACACACACACACACACACACACACACACACACACACAGGATCGTGCCTGTCTATCCCCATGTAAGAAATAGCAGAAATTATTGGCACAAGATAAGCTTAGAGTGTAGAAAGATAAGCTCAGGGTGTAGGAAGAAAAAGCTTAGAGTGTAGAAATATAAGCTTAGGGTGTAGAAAGATAAGCTTAGGGTGTAGAAAGATAAGCTTAGGGTGTAGAAAGATAAGCTTAGGGTGTAGAAAGATAAGCTTAGAGTGTAGAAAGATAAGCTTAGGGTGTAGGAAAATAAACTTAGTGTAGAAAGATAAGCTTAGGGTGTAGAAAGATAAGCTTAGAGTGTAGAAAGATAAGCTTAGAGTGTAGAAAGATAAGCTTAGGGTGTAGGAAAATAAACTTAGTGTAGAAAGATAAGCTTAGGGTGTAGAAAGATAAGCTTAGTGTAGAAAGATAAGCTTAGAGTGTAGAAAGATAAGCTTAGAGTGTAGCACGATAAGCTTAGGGTGTAGAACTTCCTGATCATTAACGAATTAGTGTAGTTGATTAGCAGTAGGAGATGACGTAATGAGGTAACGTGAGAACACCCCGTTTTCTATACCTCTCCCTTAAACACAGCCTCCCTTCCCCCACCCACCCCTCTTGCCTTAACATCCCTTCCCCTTCATTCTTTACCTTAATCCACCCCGCCACCCCTCTTGCCTTAACCTCCCCTCCCTTTCATCCCTTACCTTAATCCACCCCGCCACCGTTGGCTTACCCGATCCCACTTCCCCGAGTCACTAGGAGTGTGTCCGTCGATTCAAAGTGGCCTCCGCTAGTTGATAGACAGTTGGTTGATAGATATTGCGCAGGCGTGGAAAATAAAAACTTTAGTGTAATCATTTGATCATTGTCAAACAGGAGAAATGTAAATCGCGAACGAAAGATATTCGCAAGGAGGAGAAATGATTATATTTAACCTGGTTATAACCTGATATACGTGATATACTTCATGTCAGTCATGTCTTCAACCTGATATACGCGATATACTTCATGTCAGTCATGTCTTTAACCTGATATACGCGATATACTTCATGTCAGTCATGTCTTTAACCTGATATACGTGATATATTTCATGTCAATCATGTCTTTAACCTGATATACGCGATATACTTCATGTCAGTCATGTCTTTAACCTGATATACGCGATATACTTCATGTCAGTCATGTCTTTAACCTGATATACGCCATATACTTCATGTCAGTCTTATCTTTCTCTTTTTTTCTAGGTGGCTGCTCCAGTGCCGCGGTCGTCAAAGTGGTAAGTGTTATTATTTATTCCCCTAAGTCGACACTTTCCTATAGAACTCCCACGGCAGCGTGCCCCTCCTCCCGCACTCATAATTTTTGCTCATTTTCTTTTCCCCTCGGCGAATGTTGAGCCGGAGGGCGAGGTGGTAGAAGAGGTTTTACACGCATAAGTATCCCATTGTCTGTATGTTTTTACTTCCCCCATAATCCACCCCTTCCACTGAACTCTCTTTTCCATTCCTCTTCCTCCCCCCTTTCCTTATCCAGCCCTTCCTTTAACTCCCCTTCCCAACCCTAATCCACCCCCTACTTCTCTCCCCCCCCCCCCCCCCCGTCTGTATAATTCCGACCAGATAATACGATATCCAATTTACCTGTAAGCCTCATTAATTACACCTGCTGATGGTCCGTACGGAAGGGAGGAAGAGGGAGAGAGAGAGAGAGAGAGAGAGAGAGAGAGAGAGAGAGAGAGAGAGAGAGAGAGACGTGGAGGGAGGGAGGGAGAGGGGAGCTCGACGGGGAGAGGGGGAGGCGAGAGACGGGGGAGAGAATGAGGGTCGAGGCTGAGAATGGGGAGAAGAGGTGAGAGGAAAATGAGAGAGAGAGAGAGAGAGAGAGAGAGAGAGAGAGAGAGAGAGAGAGAGAGAGAGAGAGAGAGAGGGGGGGGGGGGGAAACGCAAGTGCAACTGTAAAAGAAAACGCGTGGAAGAAATGAAGGAAAAACGGCGGAATGGACTTTGCACGAGGGAGGAGGAATGAACATGGACAGACTGGAACGAATGGCTAGCTAGGTAGGAGGAGGTGAGGAGAGGCTGGGAGAAGGTGGGAGAGGGGGGAAAAGGGAAAGAAGAGGAGAATAGGCGAGTCGCAAGAGAGGGGTCCGTGGGAGTGCTTGGGAAGGACATGGAAGACCTGATGGTCCGCGAAGAGGTCTTCCGCTGGAGGCCAGTGATAGAATGCTTAATTCCCAGTCCATTTGAGAGAGGCAGACGGGGTTGGTAAGGCTCAAGAGCTGGCGGTGTACCGAGATCAATCACTCTTGTGTACAGCTCAGGGTATACTGACGTGGGAAGTCTATAGGGAAGTATTTTTTTTTGTTTGTTGTTGTTTGCATTTCCATCACGTCCTGGTTTGAAATAACCGGATGATCCGAGGGAGAAAGAGGCTGAGGCTCATAAGGACCAAGTTAACAATGAAGTCCCTATGTCATTTCCACCCTTAAACAGTCTTTTCATGGAATTTAAGAGCTGACAACCCTCTTTCCCTTGTCATCATCTGGTGGTTAATGGTTTCCCATGTTCTATGACTGCTGCTGCTGCTGCTGGAGCTATGTGTGCATCGTCCAGGTTTGTATGACGTCCCTCTAGGTTTAGACAATGATTTCTGTTGACCATGATGTAGTATTGAAGGAAAGTAATTACTTTTAGCCACATTGAAGTATGTCTCCGTAAGGATTACATTGAAGGAAAGTAATTACTTTTAGCCACATTGAAGTATGTCTCCGTAAGGATTACATTGAAGGAAAGTAATTACATTTCGCCACATTGAAGTATGTCTCCGTAAGGATTACATTGAAGGAAAGTAATTACTTTTAGCCACATTGAAGTATGTGTCCGTAAGGATTACATTGAAGGAAAGTAATTACTTTTAGCCACATTGAAGTATGTCTCCGTAAGGATTACATTGAAGGAAAGTAATTACTTTTCGCCACATTGAAGTATGTCTCCGTAAGGATTACATTGAAGGAAAGTAATTACTTTTAGCCACATTGAAGTATGTCTCCGTAAAGATTACATTGAAGGAAAGTAATTACTTTTAGCCACATTGAAGTATGTCTCCGTAAGGATTACATTGAAGGAAAGTAATTACATTTCGCCACATTGAAGTATGTCTCCGTAAGAATTACATTGAAGGAAAGTAATTACTTTTAGCCACATTGAAGTATGTCTCCGTAAGAATTACATTGAAGGAAAGTAATTATTTTTCTCGCTTTTCTCCGATATTTCCGTTCAGTTTTCCCTATCGTCTGCGATCAGTTAAGTGGGGGGGGTGTTATTAAGTGAGTGTAAAGTGTTAAGTACTTCCTCTGCTGTATGAGGTGTTATTGAGTGTAAAGTGTTAAGTACTTCCTCTGCTGTATGAGGTGTTATTAAGTGAGTGTAAAGTGTTAAGTACTTCCTCTGCTGTATGAGGTGTTATTGAGTGTAAAGTGTTAAGTACTTCCTCTGCTGTATGAGGTGTTATTAAGTGTAAAGTGTTAAGTACTTCCTCTGCTGTATGAGGTGTTATTAAGTGAGTGTAAAGTGTTAAGTACTTCCTCTGCTGTATGAGGTGTTATTAAGTGAGTGTAAAGTGTTATGTACTTCCTCTGCTGTATGAGGTGTTATTAAGTGAGTGTAAAGTGTTAAGTACTTCCTCTGCTGTATGAGGTGTTATTAAGTGAGTGTAAAGTGTTAAGTACTTCCTCTGCTGTATGAGGTGTTATTGAGTGAGTGTAAAGTGTTAAGTACTTCCTCTGCGGTATGAGGTGTTATTAAGTGAGTGTAAAGTGTTAAGTACTTCCTCTGCTGTATGAGGTGTTATTGAGTGTAAAGTGTTAAGTACTTCCTCTGCTGTATGAGGTGTTATTAAGTCACTGTAAAGTGTAAGTACTTCGTCTGTAGGATGGGGTGTTATTAAGTCACTGTAAAGTGTAAGTACTTCCTCTGTTTTATGAGTTCTTGTTAAGTGAGTGTAAAGTGTAAGTACTTCGTCTGTAGGATGAGGTGTTATTAAGTCACTGTAAAGTGTAAGTACTTCCTCTGCTGTATGAGGTCTTGTTAAGTGGGTATAAAGTGTAAGTACTTCCTCTGATGTATGAGGTCTTGTTAAGCGGGTATAAAGTGTAAGTACTTCCTCTGATGTATGACGTCTTGTTAAGTGGGTGTAAAGTGTAAGTACTTCCTCTGATGTATGACGTCTTGTTAAGTGGGTGTAAAGTGTAAGTACTTCCTCTGCTGTATGAGGTCTTGTTAAGTGAGTGTAAAGTGTAAGTATTGTGCCTGTCGTAAATTCGTTCATGTTTTTAATAATGGCACACAAAACTACTTGCTTAATCAAATATGCAGTTGGGCATTAATTTATTTAAAGTGCTACCGGACTCCGCCTGCTCGAGGTGACGCCGCGAGTGAAAAGTCACCTTTGCCACGGCTGTGTGATGAGGGGGGGGGGACGTCTCTCTCTCTCTCTCTCTCTCTCTCTCTCTCTCTCTCTCTCTCTCTCTCTCTCTCTCTCTCTCTCTCTCTCTCTCTCTCTCCAAAGAACTTGTCACTCCAAAGGAGTCCATCCTCTCCCTGCTACGGAACGTAGCGCTTGGTGGGAACAATGATGATAGAGGTTTGTACTCTCTTTCTCTATCCCCGTCACTCGGGTTTTCCAATTCCATCGCCGTCTTCTTCGTCGGCCCTCCTCTGGACGTTCTCTATTAGCTCTTCCCGTGTCTTTGCATGGAGGTCGCCAGAGGGACACGTTTCTTGTCTTGGCCAATTGGACTCTGGGCGCAGTTTCCTTGTTGTGTCTCCCTCACTGGTATTTTCCTCAGGTGGAGCTGTGGACGAGGGGTTGGGGGATGATGCGTTTCCATCCGCAACGCTCGGGACATTTACGCGGGTCGAATGTCCTCAGTCCTGTCTCAGACCAGATGTGGATTTTGCCCTCGTCCCCTTGTAGGTCGATGCAGTCCACCTCGTACCGCCTCTCATCACCACGGCATCATCGGCAAATCTGTTCACATGCGAGTCCAGCTGGGAGCTGCCTTAACTTGGATCAAGAAGAGCATTTGGTCCTAGAACGGAACCAGAGGCATGCTGCGTGTAACCCCAGTCCATTTTCCTCCACACTAGTAACTCCAGTCCATGTTCCATTCCACAAAAGCTAACTTTCCGTCCACCGAAGGCGTCCACCCCCCTCATTCCACCACCCTCCCTTTGTAGCACGGTGTCAAATGCTCTCCGGCCGTCAGGGGAAGATATGATAATCAGTCCACACTTCTCTTTCGTCCAGGACTGAGCTCACTTTCTCTTAGAAATCTAAGACTCTTGTTGGTGCGCATAGCATTTTCTTACGACTACGCCGTGTCGTTACGGCGGTAAATCCTTGTCTTTACCAGTGTTTACCGGACACTTACGTGTCGGGGGACGCCAGGGCCGCATATCGGGGGGGATTTTTCCACGACCGCCGTCAAGACAGACACACACACACGCGCCATTTGGACTCTCCCATCTCCGGCAGTCACTCAGGGTCGTCGTATTCGTACACTTTTTTTTCCAATGTGGCTTTGCATGGCCCAAGGGTCGTCCAGCACTCGGGCCTTTCCACCACCCACTTCGCATCCCACCTCGCCTGGTGTTTCAGGGGGTCTATGGAAGCGATGCCCTTTTTTCCACTGGTTTTTCAGGGGGTCTATGGAAGCGATGCCCTTTTTTCCACTGGTTTTTCAGGGGGTCTATGGGATCGATGTCTTTTTTCCACTGGTTTTTCAGGGGGTCTATGGAAGCGATGTCTTTTTTCCACTGGTTTTTCTGGGGGTCTATGGAAGCGATGTCTTTTTTCCACTGGTTTTTCTGGGGGTCTATGGAAGCGATGCCTTTTTTCCACTGGTTTTTCAGGGGGTCTGTGGAAGCGATGTCTTTTTTCCACTGGTTTTTCTGGGGGTCTAGAAGCTTTGTGTTTTCCACTGGTTTTTCTGGGGGGTCTAGAAGCTTTGTATTTTCCACTGGTTTTTCTGGGGTCTAGAAGCGTCATATTTCCCACTGGTTTTTCTGGGGGGTCTAGAAGCGTCATATTTCCCACTGGTTTTTCTGGGGGGTCTAGAAGCGTCATATTTCCCACTGGTTTTTCTGGGGGGTCTAGAAGCGTCATATTTCCCACTGGTTTTTCTGGGGGGTCTAGAAGCGTCATATTTCCCACTGGTTTTTCTGGGGGTCTAGAAGCGTCATATTTCCCACTGGTTTTTCTGGGGGGGTCTTGAGGCGTCGTATTTTCCACTGTGAAAAAGAAAAATGAATCGCCTTTTTGAATTTGTTCGTGTTCTTGCCCGTCTGGTGAGTCATCGTCCTACGTAGCTCTCTCTCTCTCTCTCTCTCTCTCTCTCTCTCTCTCTCTCTCTCTCTCTCTCTCTCTCTCTCTCTCTCTCTCTCTCTCCCCTATTACTACTCCTACCACGTTCTTCCTCCCCTCTCCCCCCTCTCCTCCCCCCTCGTTTGCCTACCTCTCTCTCTCTCTCTCTATCCCCCCACCCCCTCAGCTCCTCCCCAGGCCTCCTCTCTCTCTCTCTCTCTCTCTCTCTCTCTCTCTCTCTCTCTCTCTCTCTCTCTCCAACCATACCCTGTACATCATTACTCCCCCAGAGAAGCACAGTTCAACTCCACTCTGGTCCAGTCAGGGGAGACTAATTTTTTCCCCTTTAGGCCTCTCTCCCCAGTCGGATCTCCCCCTCTCCCCTCTCCCCCGCCGGAGTTTTTGCCTCTTCCTCGGCGTGTCTCCCCCCCCCTCCTCTCCCCCCACAACCCGAGACTCACTCCCTCTCGCACTCAAATATTTCCCTGTGGGAGTGTGGGGAGTTAGGGAGGTGTAGGGAGATGGGGGGGAAGGGGTTTGCGGAGATGATTGTGGGAGAGGGAAGGGGTTTTTGGAGGGCGGGGATGGAGGAAGACGCATGGGGAGGGAGTTTGGAGACAATGGGAAGGGGGAGAGATAATGGAGACATGGGGAGAAAGATTTTGGAAGGACGGGAAGGGAGAGATTGGAGACATGGGGAGATTAGATGGACGGGGAGGGAGATGGGAGACATGGACGGGGGAGGGCAGGGAGAGTTGGGTGTATATGAGGGACACATAACAGGAGACCTGATGGCCCATGACGAGGTTTGTGGGAAGTAGGGGCAGTAAAGGAGAAGGCACCTCCCCAACCCTCACCTCTCCCTCTGGCTCAACACGACCGCCGATGGAAAGGTAGTCCAAGGAACGCCAATCAGTAGGGTGAGTAGTTGCTGATAGCCAGCCACGAGGGAGGAGAGAATATTGAGACGCGACAAGTTCACAAGTGCACTTTCGTGTCGTGATCACATCATCATCATCAGGGGAGATACGGGTTGTGATCATTACACGAAAGTGGAGGGAGATTACGGGTGGGTGGAGGGTTGTGGAGGGAGGTGTGGGTAGGTGGAGGGTTGTGGAGTGAGTCACGGGTAGGTGGAGGGTTGTAGATGGAGGGAAGTGCGGAGGGAGGGTTGTAGGTTGTGGAGGGACCAGCCTGAGGTGGAGATGACCCTCCAGTTTGTTTGAAGAGTCACTTAATGAAGGTTTGGAGGACAACGCTGGGCAGTGGCTGTGTGACACACACACACACACACACACACCCTCACACACACACACACACACACACACACACACACACACACACACACACACACACACGCACACACACACACACATACGCACACACACACGCACACACACGACAGACGAAGGACGCGGGAGGGAGGGAGGGGGTGTAGGGAAGCGTACAGTGGAGATAGATGGATAGATGGGTAGCTAGATAGATAGATAGATAGACAGAGGTGACGAACGACTAGGTAGTGGAATAGTGAAAAGGGAGAGGGGGGAAGGGGGGGGGGAATGAGATGAGTCGAGGACGAGGAGAGAGAGAGAGAGAGAGAGAGAGAGGACTGGAATGATTGAAATCATTGTGAAGGAAGGAAGGAAGGAAGGGAAGAAGGAAACGGCGGGAAGGAAGAAGGGGACGACCATGAAAGCAGGTGTAGGGGAGGAAGAAGGGTGGGGAGGGGGAAGGGGCTCCTCCTCCTCCGCCGAAGGGGAAGGGGAAGGGGAAGGAGGGGGAGGGGAGGTGAGGTGTGTGTGGAGGGGGGGGGTAATAGGCGTGGGGGGGGGGGCGCGTGGGGCACAACGCAGTAACAGGCCTTTACAACGTCATACGAAAGGATAAGGTTAATGAGATCAAAAGACGTGGTGGTGGGGGGGAGGAGGGGGATTAGGGAGGTGGTAGGGGAGGAGGGGGATTAGGGAGGTGGGGGGGATGTGGGGGTGCGGTCCTGAAAAATGATGGAGGGGTGTGTTGTGTGGGGGGGGGGGGTGTGTTGTGTGTGGTTCCGGGAAAATGAATGAAGAAGAAATGAGATTCCATCAAAGAGAGAGAGAGAGAGAGAGAGAGAGAGAGAGAGAGAGAGAGAGAGAGAGAGAGAGAGAGAGAGGTGGAAGGGGGGAGGGGGAAGAGAATATGGAAAGGAAGTGTTCCAGGTTACGATATTGAAGAGAGAGAGAGAGAGAGAGAGAGAGAGAGAGAGAGAGAGAGAGAGAGAGAGAGAGAGAGAGAGAGAGAGAGAGAGAGAGAGGGGTGGAAGGTGGGAGGGGGGAGGGGGAAGAGAATATGGAAAGGAAGTGTTCCAGGTTACGATATTGAAGAGAGAGAGAGAGAGAGAGAGAGAGAGAGAGAGAGAGAGAGAGAGGCAAGGAAGGGGACTGAAGATCAAAAGGAGTTATGCCGAAAGGGAGTCAGCCAAGGGTGAAGGGAGGGAGGGAGGGTTTACGGAAGGGAGGGAGGGAGGGTTACGGGAGGGAGGGAGGGAGGGTTACGGGAGGGAGGGAGGGAGGGTTTACGGAAGGGAGGGAGGGAGGGAATGCCAGTCCTGTGGAATGGGAATGAGGCTCCACACACCAGGCCGACGGGAAGGGAGGCGGCAGTGGGAAGGGAAGGGGGTGGTGATGGGAAGGGAAGGTGATGGGGTGGTGGTGGGAAGGGAAGGTGAAGGGGGTGGTGGTGGGAAGGGAAGGTGATGGGGTGGTGGTGGGAAGGGAAGGTGATGGGGGTGGTGAAGGGAAGGTGATGGGGTGGTGATGGGAAGGGAAGGTGAGGGGTGGTGATGGGAAGGGAAGGTGATGGGAAGGGAAGGTGAGGGGTGGTGATGGGAAGGGAAGGTGATGGGGTGGTGATGGAAAGGGAAGGTGATGGAGTGGTGATGGGAAGGGAAGGTGATGGGGTGGTGATGGGAAGGGAAGGTGAGGGGGTGGTGATGGGAAGGGAAGGTAATGGGGTGGTGGGGGGGAGGGAAGGTGAAGGGGGTGGTGGTGGGAAGGGAAGGTGATGGGGGTAGTGATGGGAAGGAAGGTGATGGGGTGGTGATGGGAAGGGAAGGTGATGGGGTGGTGGTGGGAAGGGAAGGTGAAGGGGGTGGTGGTGGGAAGGGAAGGTGATGGGGGTAGTGATGGGAAGGGAAGGTGATGGGGTGGTGTTGGGAAGGGAAGGTGATGGGGGTAGTGATGGGAAGGGGTGGTGATGGGAAGGGAAGGTAATGGGGTGGTGATGGGAAGGGAAGGTGATGGGGTGGTGATGGGAAGGGAAGGTAATGGGGTGGTGGGGGAGTGAAGGTGATGGGGTGGTGATGGGAAGGGAAGGTAATGGGTTGGTGGGGGGAGTGAAGGTGATGGGGTGGTGATGGGAAGGGAAGGTAATGGGTTGGTGGGGGGGAGTGAATGGAAGGAGAGAGAGAGAGAGAGAGAGAGAGAGAGAGAGAGAGAGAGAGAGAGAGAGAGAGAGAGAGATAATAGAGAGAGAGAGAGAGAGAGATAATAGAGAGAGAGAGAGAGAGAGAGAGAGAGAGAGAGAGAGAGAGAGAGGGGTCGTCCGTCCGTCCGTCGTAGCGGCGACCGTAAAACGCCCCCCCCTCCCCCACCCCAAGCCCCGCATGCGTCCCGGGTCGTCTTAACAACGGGGCGACGACGGCCCCGGGTCCGGGGCGGCGACGGCCCCATGTAATGTTCCCATGGCGACGCGGAGGGAGGGGGGGGGAAGGGGGAGGTCGCCGACCCCCCCCCCCCACACACACACACACTAACCATCCAAGACTTTCATCTCCTCTGCC
>NC_092274.1:6818775-6831275 GCF_036320965.1 Panulirus ornatus
GGCTTTCCACCCTTCCACCCATATGGCTTTCCACCCTTCCACCCATATGGCTTTCCAGCCTTCCACCCATATGGCTTTCCACCCTTCCACCCATATGGCTTTCCACCCTTCCACCCATATGGCTTTCCAGCCTTCCACCCATATGGCTTTCCACCCTTCCACCCATATGGCTCTTTTAAGCCTTCCAGCCATATGGATTTCCAGTTTTCCACCCATATGGCTTTCCAGCCTTCCACCCATATGGCTTTCCACCCTTCCACCCATATGGCTTTCCAGCCTTCCAGACACATGGCTTTCCACCCTTCCACCCATATGGCTTTCCACCCTTCCAGCCATATGGCTTTCCACCCTTCCAGACACATGGCTTTCCAGCCTTCCACCCATATGGCTTTCCACCCTTCCACCCATATGGCTTTCCACCCTTCCACCCATATGGCTTTCCAGCCTTCCACCCATATGGCTTTCCAGCCTTCCACCCATATGGCTTTCCACCCTTCCAGACACATGGCTTTCCAGCCTTCCAGACACATGGTTTTCCAGCCTTCCACCCATATGGCTTTCCACCCTTCCACCCATATGGCTCTTTTAAGCCTTCCAGCCATATGGATTTCCAGTTTTCCACCCATATGGCTTTCCAGCCTTCCACCCATATGGCTTTCCACCCTTCCACCCATATGGCTTTCCAGCCTTCCACCCATACGGCTTTCCACCCTTCCACCCATATGGCTCTTTTAAGCCTTCCAGCCATATGGATTTCCAGCCTTCCTGCCATATGGCTTTCCACCCTTCCACCCATATGGCTTTCCACCCTTCCAGCCATACGGCTTTCCACCCTTCCACCCATATGGCTCTTTTAAGCCTTCCAGCCATATGGATTTCCAGCCTTCCTGCCATATGGCTTTCCACCCTTCCACCCATATGGCTTTCCAGCCTTCCACCCATATGGCTTTCCAGCCTTCCACCCATATGGCTTTCCACCCTTCCACCCATATGGCTTTCCAGCCTTCCAGCCATATGGCTTTCCAGCCTTCCAGCCATATGGCTTTCCAGCCTTCCACCCATATGGCTTTCCAGCCTTCCACCCATATGGCTTTCCAGCCTTCCACCCATATGGCTTTCCACCCTTCCAGCCATATGGCTTTCCACCCTTCCAGACACATGGCTTTCCAGCCTTCCACCCATATGGCTTTCCAGCCTTCCAGCCATATGGCTTTCCAGCCTTCCATCCATATGGCTTTCCACCCTTCCAGCCATATGGCTTTCCAGCCTTCCTGCCATAAGGCTATTTTAAGCCTTCCAGACACATGGCTTCCCAGCCTTCCACCCATATGGCTTTCCAGCCTTCCACCCATATGGCTCTTTAAGCCTTCCAGCCATATGGCTTTCCAGCCATCCAGCCCCCCCCCCCCCCCCCCCCCCCAGCACACAGGAGCAGTAGTTTACTGGACTTACCTCAATACGTGAACCTCGAATAACTTTTCTCTCTTATCTTTTTTACGCCCCCCGCGCCACAGCGAGGCGCCTGCACTCCATCACCCCCTCACCCCCAAAGCCATACGTGTTTCCCCCTGTCTCAGGGGATGCTCGTATGTCTGGGGGAGGAAGAGGAAGGGGGAGTTTACATTCTCTATCAGGGGAGGGTCTTACTCAGCCATCATAAGCCAGGGTGTAGTTCCCCCCCTTTCCACTTTACCTCTCCTGTCTAGCCTTCCCCTCCCTTATTTTCCTCCCCCCTTCCCCTTTACCTCTCCTGTCTAGCCTTCCCCTATCCCCCCTTTCCACTTTATCTATCCTGTCTAGCCTTCCCCTCCCTTATTTTCCTCCCCCCTTCCCCTTTACCTCTCCTGTCTAGCCTTCCCCTTTCCCTCCTTTCCACTTTACCTATCCTGTCTAGCCTTCCCCTTCCTTATTTCCCCCCTTTCCCCTTTATCAATCTTGTCTAGCCTTCCCCTCCCTTATTTTCCTCCCCTTCCCCCTTTACCTCTCCTGTCTAGCCTTCCCTTCCCTTATTTTCCTCCCCTTCCCCCTTTACCTCTCCTGTCTAGCTTTCCCCTTCCTTATTTTCCCCCTTTCCCCTTTGTCTATCCTTTATTTCCCCCCTCCCCCTTTACCTCTCCTGTCTAGCCTTCCCCTCCCTTATTTTCCTCCCCTTCCCCCTTTACCTCTCCTGTCTAGCTTTCCCCTTCCTTATTTTCCCCCTTTCCCCTTTGTCTATCCTTTATTTCCCCCCTCCCCCTTTACCTATCCTGTCTAGCCTTCCCCTCCCTTATTTTCCTATTTTCACTCTATTCTCCTCCCTAAACCTCTACCCCCATCCCTGCCTTAGCTTACCTATGATTTCCCTTAGTCCTTTCTCTCTCTCTCTCTCTCTCTCTCTCTCTCTCTCTCTCTCTCTCTCTCTCTCTCTCTCTCTCTCTCTCTCTTTCCCTCAACCTTACGATTGGTTTTTACTCCCTTCTTAACTCCCATCTCCCTTAACTCCCGCCGGCGCCACCCTTCTCCCTTAGAGTCGTTACCCACCCCCCCTCCCTCCCTTGGTCCTTCCCCCCCCCCTTCCTTGGTCCTCCCCTCCCCCCCACCTTCAGCTGTTCCGAGCGGCGCGTAATGCGTACGTAAGGACGACGTAAAAGCTTCGTAGTGTCGCATGAGATGAATATTTCGGTGTTGGGGAAGGAGAGGAGGAGAAGGGGGGGAGGGATTTCCCTAGGCGGCCGTGGTGGAGGGTGAGGGGAAGGATGGGGGAGGGGAAGGTGGCTGGGGAAATGGTGGGAGGGGGAAGGGGTATTTCCCATTACCGGGTCGTAAGACGGCGTCGCGTTCTGGGAGGGGAAGGGAGATGATGTGTCTGGCTAGAGACCGCGGGGAACCGCTTCTCAGGCCTGGCTAGAGACCGCGGGAACCGCTTCTCAGGCCTGGCTAGAGACCGCTTCTCAGGCCTGGCTAGAGACCGCTTCTCAGGCCTGGCTAGAGACCGCGGGGAACGGCTTCTCAGGCCTGGCTAGAGACCGCGGGGAACGGCTTCTCAGGCCTGGCTAGAGACCGCGGGGAACCGCTTCTCAGGCCTGGCTAGAGACCGCGGGGAACCGCTTCTCAGGCCTGGCTAGAGACCGCGGGGAACCGCTTCTCAGGCCTGGCTAGAGACCGCGGGGAACCGCTTCTCAGGCCTGGCTAGAGACCGCGGTGAACCGCTTCTCAGGCTCGGCTAGAGACCGCGGGGAACCGCTTCTTAACTGCTCATTAACGTCGTTTTCAGTATTCGTACCGTCGTGCTCAAGGGTCGTACCATGGTGCTCAAGGGTCGTACCGTCGTGCTCAAGGGCCGTACCGTCGTGCTCAAGGGTGGCACCTTCGTGCTCAAGGGTCGTACCATCGTGCTCAAGGCTTGGACCGTCGTGCTCAAGGGTCGTACCGTCGTGCTCAAGGGTCGTACCGTCGCGCTCACGGTTTTCAGTCGCCCCATATGAAAAAAGCTAACGAGAACAGCTAAATCACCCTCGAGGAAGCTACCAGTTCTCGACAGACAGACAGACAGACAGACAGACGTCCCTCCCGAAAAATAAGCTAACCAGATTTGGACAGAGGGCAAACCCGTCCCCCGTTTTCAGAACCTCACCCATTTTCTTCGTGTCCATAGTTCAACTCCCTCCACGAATGATGAATGAGTTTGTAATTGAATTTCATAGAAAACTCGCTGCTGCTTCTTCTTTCATATTTTTTGGGGGGTATTTATATAGATATATAAATTGTGTATAGGATCGTTTAAGTTCATAAAACTTGGAGAGACTTTCATTCATAATTGAATTGGCCATATATGAGAAGACGGTCATAAAAACCTGGCGGGATACATTCGGAAAAATAATGTGACGTTTCTCTGAAGACGAGTAAGCCTCGGAGCACGACGGTACGACCCCTTGAGCACGACGGTACGATCCTTGAGTACGACGGTACGGTACGACCCCTTGAGCACGACGGTACGATCCTTGAGTACGACGGTACGGTACGACCCCTTGAGCACGACGGTACGATCCTTGAGTACGACGGTACGGTACGACCCCTTGAGCACGACGGTACGATCCTTGAGTACGACGGTACGGTACGGCCCTTGAACACGGCGGTACGACCCCTTGAGCATGACGGTACGACCCCTTGAGCATGACGGTAAGACCCCTTGAGCACGACTGTACGGTCCTTCGTACGACGATGCGACCCTTGAACACGACAGTACTGCCCTTGAACACGACGCGACCCTTGAACACGACCGTGCATTCCTTCAGCACGACAGTACGGCCCTTGAACGCGACAGCGCTACCATTTCCCCTACCCCCCAATCTAAGGTTATACCCACATTTACCACGTCATCCGCCAATGCGTTCAAAATGCCCACCCTCTGTTCCTGGGATCAAAGTTGCTGACGCACTCACTCGGCTTTTTCCAATCTACCCGCCTCTCTTCCTCACTCCTATTGCTCCCGGGCGCTCATACTTGACTGGGTCGGGAACACGGTAATGAAACTGTACCTCTCACGATTTTCATTCTTTTTTTTTTTCTTTTTGGAAAGTGATAAAACAGGAGGTGGGGATGGGAAGGAATAGACAACAGCACCACCCCCCACCCCAGTACCCTCTGCTTCCGCTCCCCTTCAGTCGCCTTTGTGAACAAACCATTAAAGGTCCTGAGCCGGGCTTGAACAGAGCTGGGTGTGGTTCAAGTGTTGCAGGCTTTTCAAGTGTTCGCCGTTGTGTACGTAGGTTTGGGCCCCGTCCGCTTGGCCCTTGGAGCCGTGCGTTCGAGGTCCGAGCCAGTGTGTGTGCGCGCGCCCTCTCTCTCTCTCTCTCTCTCTCTCTCTCTCTCTCTCTCTCTCTCTCTCCACAGACAAACACAGAGCGAATGAGACGACTCCCTCGACCTCCAAAGTCGAAAGTGTTCCTTTCCTCCTCCTCTTCCTCCTCCTCCTCCTCTTGCTCTTCCTCCTCTTGCTCCTCCTCTTGCTCCTCCTCCTCTTCCATGAGATGATGAATTCGGTTGCCAGTGAGACTCACCACGACAGGTTGCCAGAGCCATCTGTTGGTCGTGGAATCAACTCCTCTGATCCTACTGCCATCTGTTGGCCGTGAGACGAAGCCATGTGATCCTACTGCCATCTCTTGGCCGTGAGACGAACCCATGTGATCCGAGAGCCATCTCTTGGCCGTGAGACGAAGCCATGTGATCCGATGGCCATCTCTTGGCCGTGAGACGAAGCCATGTGATCCGAGAGCCATCTCTTGGCCGTGAGACGAAGCCATGTGATCCTACTGCCATCTCTTGGCCGTGAGACGAAGCCATGTGATCCGATGGCCATCTCTTGGCCGTGAGACGAAGCCATGTGTTCCTACTGCCATCTCTTGGCCGTGAGACGAAGCCATGTGATCCGAGAGCTATCTCTTGGCCGTGAGACGAAGCCATGTGATCCTAGAGCCATCTCTTGGCCGTGAGACGAAGCCATGTGATCCGAGAGCCATCTCTTGGCCGTGAGACGAAGCCATGTGATCCTAGAGCCATCTCTTGGCCGTGAGACGAAGCCATGTGATCCGAGAGCCATCTCTTGGCGGTGAGACGAAGCCATGTGATCCGGGAGCCATCTCTTGGCCGTGAGACGAAGCCATGTGATCCGAGGGCCATCTCTTGGCCGTGAGACGAAGCCATGTGATCCTACTGCCATCTCTTGGCCGTGAGACGAAGCCATGTGATCCGAGAGCCATCTGTTGGCCGTGAGACGAAGCCATATGATCCAAGAGCCATCTCTTGGCCGTGAGACGAAGCCATGTGATCCGAGAGCCATCTCTTGGCCGTGAGACGAAGCCATGTGATCCGAGAGCCATCTCTTGGCCGTGAGACGAAGCCATGTGATCCGGGAGCCATCTCTTGGCCGTGAGACGAAGCCATGTGATCCGGGAGCCATCTCTTGGCCGTGAGACGAAGCCATGTGATCCGAGAGCCATCTCTTGGCCGTGAGACGAAGCCATGTGATCCCACTGCCATCTCTTGGCCGTGAGACGAAGCCATGTGATCCGAGAGCCATCTCTTGGCCGTGAGACGAAGCCATATGATCCGAGAGCCATCTCTTGGCCGTGAGACGAAGCCATGTGATCCGGGAGCCATCTCTTGGCCGTGAGACGAAGCCATGTGATCCTAGAGCCATCTCTTGGCCGTGAGACGAAGCCATGTGATCCGAGAGCCATCTCTTGGCCGTGAGACGAAGCCATGTGATCCGAGAGCCATCTCTTGGCCGTGAGACGAAGCCATGTGATCCGAGAGCCATCTCTTGGCCGTGAGACGAAGCCATGTGATCCGAGAGCCATCTCTTGGCCGTGAGACGAAGCCATGTGATCCGGGAGCCATCTCTTGGCCGTGAGACGAAGCCATGTGATCCGGGAGCCATCTCTTGGCCATGTTTGGGAATATAACATGCTATACCACATGACCTTCCCTATGATTTTGGGTCATATTTACTGAGTAATATCTGGACTCGTCTTCAAAGTGAGTGTTTCGCGTCTATACAGATCCTTTCATCATGAGATGAAGCTGTGTGTCACTTACAAGGGGAAAGTGCATTACATATGGCAGCTGGAGAGTGAGTGCGAACGAATTGTGTGGCCTCTTTATGTCTTGTTTTCCTGGCGCTACCTCGCTGAAGCAGGGGTTGGCGATGCTGTTTCCCGTGGGGCGGGGTGGCGCCGGGAATGGATGAAGGCAAGCAAGTATGAGTATGGACATGTGTATATATGTATATATATGTACATGTGCGTATATATATATATATATATATATATATATATATATATATATATATATATATATATATATGTGTGTGTGTGTGTGTGAGTGGATGGGTCGCTCTTCGTCTGTTTACTGGCGCTCCCTTGCTGACGCGGTAAACGGCGATAAAGCATATTATGTACATATATATTCATATATATATATATATATATATATATATATATATATATATATATATATATATATATATATATATATGCACTGAAATGGTTAGGATACATGGATAGAGAGGGCCCTCCAACACTGCCTCTCCAGCACTCCTTCAACAATCTCTCCCTCTCCACCACACCTCCAACAACCCCTCCAGCACTCCATTTAACGCTCCCTTAAGTAAGCCAATTAAATGCCTTTCAGGCATTTATTTAACCCCTCATCATTTGTACTCACCAAATCACCTTAAAAACTGCCATTCAACACTTTATTTAAATCCCCCTCTGCCATTCAAACGCTCGATTTAAATTCGCCATTTAACTCATTCACACCGCCCGATAGATATCCATTACGAAATTTCATTTCGTACACGTATTATATTTTTCCCCCTTACGAAATGCTATTATAATAGGAATCATTGCCTAAACCATCTCTCTAAGGCTTGTCAGCCTTTCAAGATGCAATATTAATAACGCCACATTGGAGGGGGGGAAAAAAATGCTTAGGAAATTATTATTGAAATTAATGGCCAAGGAGTACATGGCAATTAGGTCACGATCCGAGTAGCCCAATGTTGCCATATAGTGTTCATGTAAATATTGCGATCAACTGATATTAAATGCCCATGTGTTTTTGCTCTGTGATGTCTGCTATTTTCCATCTCTAAAAAAACAAGTTTTCTTTTTAAATGTATAAAGTTTTTTTTGTTAAATTCAAGCGGTCTTTTTTTTTTTTAATGTAGGAAGTTATGGAATTAATACGATGAGAGAGAGAGAGAGAGAGAGAGAGAGAGAGAGAGAGAGAGAGAGAGAGAGAGAGAGAGAGAGAGAGAGAGAGTTTTTAAAAGCCAAAATTATAACGACCAGGAACTGAGTGATGATACGACCCATAGGTACGACCATACGACCCCTTGAGTACGACCATACGACCCCTTGAGTACGACAGTACGACCCATAGGTACGACCATACGATCCCTTGAGTAAGACAGTACGACCCTTGAGTACGACAATACGACCCTTGAGTACGACCATACGACCCCTTGAGTACGACAGTACGACCCATGAGTACGACAATACGACCCCTTGAGTACGACGTTACGACCCCATGAGTACGACAATACGACCCTTGAGTACGACAGTACGACCCTTGAGTACGACAATACGAGCCTTGAGTACGACAATACGAGCCTTGAGTACGACGTTACGACCCCTTGAGTACGACCATACGACCCTTGTGGTCTGATACTTGTAGGATAAGTCAGGTCGAATGCTACGACGTCGTACCGTCTCTCAAGAGTCGTACCGTCTCCCAAGGGTCGCACCGTCTCACTGGTCGTACCGTCTCCCAAGGATCGTACCGTCTCCCAAGGGCCGTATCGTCTCAAGGGTCGTACCGTCTCCCAGAGGTCGTACCTTATCCCAAGAGTCGTCCCGTCTCCAAGAGTTGTACCGTCTCCTCAAGAGACGTACCGTCTCCCAAGGGTCGTACCGTCTTCTTAAGGGTCGTACCGTCGTGCTGGAGAGGTCCCGCACGGCCTAACGACCCTCGTCGTAAACAGGCCACAAAGATGTCACCGTTTGAGCTTGTCTCAGAGACCATAACACACACACACACACACACACACACACACACACAACAACACGACCACACAGTCTCTCTCTCTCTCTCTCTCTCTCTCTCTCTCTCTCTCTCTCTCTCTCTCTCTCTCACACACACACACACACACACACACACCCGAGGTCGTCAACGCTCACAGACCAGCCAGCGAGAGTCGCTTAGCCTCCGCATTCAACGCGGGAACAGCTGGCTCTCGTTGAACGTTCAACGCAGTATCAACGGTGGCGTTTAAAAGCCAGAGTGTGTGTGTGTGTGTGTGTGTGTGTGTGTGAGAGAGAGAGAGAGAGAGAGAGAGAGAGAGAGAGAGAGAGAGAGATTGTGTGGTCGTGTGTGTGTGTGAGAGAGAGAGAGAGAGAGAGAGAGAGAGAGAGAGAGAGAGAGAGAGATTGTGTGGTCGTGTGTGTGTGTGTGTGTGTTGGGGGGGTGGGAGAGGTGAGACGATTCGATTTAAACGCGACGTTTTTTTTTTTTTTTTTTTGCAAATAGATAAATGCATAAATGGATAGATAAATAGGTAGATAGATAATAAATGAATGAATAGATAGATAAATGAATAGATAGATTAAACGCTTCTTACGTAATACTGAACCCCTTCTCTGCGTCCACCTTCTCTCCTCCTGTATTGTAACCCACCTTAGCCTACCTGTTCCCATGGGTCGAATTCCCCCTTCCCTCCCCTCCCCTCCCCTCCCCTCCCCTCCCCTCCCCTCCTCCTCAGATTTTCCCCCTCCCTCCCACACACCCCCCTATCCGACTAGACTTCCCCCTCCCCTCACCTCTTCCCCTCCCACCCCCCTATCCGACTTGACTTCCCCCTCCCCTCACCTCCCCCTCCCCTTGTTTTAAAAGCCTTCATAAATTTCCTGTCCCTCCCCTTCCCTCCCCTCTCCCTCCCCTTCCTTCCCCTCCCTCTCCCCTCCCCCTTTTTCTCTACAGTTTTCCCTTAGATCCTCCCCCCTCCCCTCATACCCCCTCCCCACTCCCCCTCTCCCCCCCCCTCCACTCCCTGGGGCGGAGCGCAGGCTGCAAGCGATAATGAACTTAAGAGGGTAAACCTTATTAGAGTCTGGACTGTGGAGTCTTGATGGAGAGGGAGGGGGAGGGGGCGCTCGCCCCCCCCCCTTTCCTACCCACCCCTTCTCCCCTTCAACACCTTTCCCCGCCGGACGGGGGATGGGGAAAGTATGTTATATTTGAGGTAGTGGGGTGATGGTGTGGGGGGGGGGGGTAGGTTGGAGAAGAGGGAGAGGGGAGAAGAAGGGGTAGAGAAGGAGATCCGAAGGGGGTGTTTTAAGGGGGTATTTTAAGGGACGCTTTAAGGGGAGCTTTAATGGGATGCTTTAAATGGGTGCTTTAAGGGGGTGTTTTAAGGGACGCTTTTAGGGGAGCTTTAAGGTGGCGCTTTAAGGGGTCCTTTAACGGGGTGCTTTAAGGTTGAGCATGAAGGGGGCGCTTTAAGGGGGTGTTTTAAGGGGGACATACACAGAAATACATACACGTGCGTACCTATGTATACACAAGCATGTATCCACACACACACACACACACACACACACACACACACACACACACGATGCTCTGTGGAACTTCCTATATCGTGTAGATACAGATATATCTATCTATCTATATCTGTCTATCTATCTATCTATCTATCTCCCCAATGCGTCGAGACATCCAGCCCTTCTGTGATCCTAAGGCTCCCTAACGACCAATTATCTCGTTACCCCATTACGAGCCTGCCTCTGTAACATCTTTGGCTGCCTGAATTGGCTGCCTGAAATCAGTTACGCCACACCGTCTCGTTTATTTACGCATTCGTTTACGTGTTTATTTACGCATTCGTTTACGTGTTTACTCGTTATTGCGCGTGATGGCCCACGTGCCCCATACGTGTCTAAACAAGCTTAGTGTCATACAAGATAAGCTGATCTGACAACGGCTTAGTCTGTCCTGTATCACACACACACACACAACACATAATACCCTTCCACAGCTAGGACTCGAACCCAGAACATTTGCGTGGTAGTCGGGAACGCTAATCGCTCGGCAGTGATCGCCCCTGTACATCTGTGTTCTTATATATATATATATATATATATATATATATATATATATATATATATATATATATATATTTTTTTTTTTTTTTTTTTTTTTCACACGATTCGCCATTTCCCGCGTTAGCGAGGTAGCGTTAAGAACAGAGGACTGAGCCTTTGAGGGAATATCCTCACTTAGCCCCCTTCTCTGTTCCTTCTTTTGGAAAATTAAAAACGAGAGGGGAGGATTTCCAGCCCCCCGCTCCCTTCCCTTTTATATATATATATTCACTCCAAGGCCCAGTTCTCTGTTCTTAACGCTACCTCGCTAACGCGGGAAATGGCAAATAGTATGAAGAAGAAGAAGATATATATATATATATATATATATATATATATATATATATATATATATATATATATATATATATATATATGAGTGTTATCACCTCACATGTTCATACATATCCCTGTTATCTTTCGCCCGTCTGGTGGGGTGTAGGTTTACCACAGGTAGTGGGGAGGGGAGACAAGGGGGAGGGGGAGACTAGGGGGAGGGAAAAGGGGTGTTGGGGGAGGTTAAGATAACGTTGGCGCTGAGGTTAGCCTTGCTGACCATGATGCGTATTCTTTCCCCCCCCCGTCCGTGGGGTTCGAACCCATGCCGTAGGGAGAGGGGGGAAGTTCGCCTGTAAACCAGGCCGCGTTGGCCATGGGGTTTTAAAATGGGTTTAGCGACTGGTTTATCACAGGGGAGCGCGATGATCAAAGAGGCCATGGTTCTGCGCCCCCCTTATAATCTGGGGCACCCGACAGAAAACGGGGGGAGGGTTCGAACCTGTCGTAATGGATGTCATGTAAACAGACTGGGAAGGCAGTGTCTATGATAGTGTGTGTGTGTGTGTGTGTGTGTGTGTCTCCACCGCCTCGGCTCTCTCTCTCTCTCACCGTGAAGAATCGCCAGCGTAATTGGGAAATAGGGTGAAAATTGGATGGAGAAAATAGGGTGAAAATAGGATGGAGAAAATAGGGTGAAAATAGGATGGTGAAAATTGGATGGAGAAAATAGGGTGAAAATAGGATGGAGAAAATAGGGTGAAAGTAGGATGGTGAAAATAGAATGAAAATAGGATGGAGAAATTAGGGTGCGAGTAGGATGGAGAAAATAGGGTGAAAATAGGATGGAGAAAGTAGGGTGAAAGTAGGATGGAGAAAATAGGGTGAAAGTAGGATGGAGAAAATAGGGTGAAAATAGGATGGAGAAAATAGGGTGAAAATAGGATGGAGAAAATAGAATGAAAATAGGATGGAGAAATTAGGGTGAAAGTAGGATGGAGAAAATAGGGTGAAAATAGGATGGAAAAATTAGGGTGAAAGTAGGATGGAGAAAATAGGGTGAAAATAGGATGGAGAAAATAGGGTGAAAATAGGATGGAGAAAATAGGTTGAAAATAGGACGGGGAAATAGGATGGAGACAATAGGGTGAAAATAGGATGGAGAAAATATTATGTAGAAAATAGGACGGAGAAAATATTATGTAGAAAATAGGATGGAGAAAATGTTATGTAGAAAATAGGATGGGGAAAATAGGATGGAGAAATAGGATGGAGAAAACAGAATGGGGGAAAATAGGATGGAGAAAATAGGATGGGGAAATTAGGATGGAGAAAATAGGATGGAGAAAATAGGATGGGAAAAATAGGATAGAGAAAATAGGTTTGTGTGCACTCGAGATTGTGGGGTGGTGGAGGTGCGTGGGGTGGGTTTTGAGTGCGTGGGGTGGGGTTTGAGTGCGTGGGGTGGGGTTTGAGTGCGTGGGGTGGGGGTTTGAGTGCGTGGGGTGGGGTTTGAGTGCGTGGGGTGGGGGTTTGAGT
>NC_092274.1:6836275-6841275 GCF_036320965.1 Panulirus ornatus
ACACACGGTGTGTGTGTGTGTGTGTGTGTGTGTGTGTTGAAATAGGGTGATAATATAATCAGCTCAGCCAGAAAGTGTTCGTGTGTTTGTGTGACCTCAGCCTCTCCTTCAGAAGCTCCATGAGAACCAAGTGCGATCCATATTGATAGATGTCTTTCTCGGCATTATATCGACGTGTTTGTTCAACTATGCATAATGTGATAATCGACATACCTTTTTTTTTTGATATACTGATATGATGATGGACATACGTTTTGATATATGATAATATGATGATGGGACATACTTTTAGAATACGTAGGACACCCATGGGCGCATCATATAGACCCCATCATATCTTTTCCTTTTTGGCCAACGTCCAATCTCTCTCTCTCTCTCTCTCTCTCTCTCTCTCTCTCTCTCTCTCTCTCTCTCTCTCTCTCTCTCTCTCTCTCTCTCTCTCTCTCTCTCTCTCGACTCTGCCAGCCCCTCGTCCTCCCTACACTTACGTCTGCCACAATCGCCCCCCTATCGCCCCGGAACCAGTCCAAAAGTGACTGAAAGAGATAAGCCACCTTATCTTATCTCTACTCCGCGCGCCTTATCTTTCTTATCTCGCTTGCCAGGATCTTCCGTTCGCACTCTGATAACATCGTATGTGTAGCTGTTTGGCGTTCCTGACCATGACGTGTGCGCCGGGTTGCTTAGAGAGGGTGAGAGGTGGTCCGTGCACGCACGGGTTCGAATCCCGGTCGGTGCAGCTGGCCCACAGTCAACTCAGCTGTTCATCCCCTCCCTCCCCTTCGGGGCCGGTCGATAGATTAGGTGCCTGGCGTAGGCCAAAGTGTACTTGCGTACAGCGTTAATGAGATGGCGTTAATTAGGTCAGTCATTTACCCGTGGCGTCTCGACTGACTTAATTACAGTTCAGTCTGTCTGTCAGTCAGTCTCTCCATCCCCGGAACTTTACGGTCCCGGAACTTTACGGTCCCGGAACTTTACCGTCCCGGAACTTTACCGTCCCGGAACTTTACCGTCCCGGAACTTTACCGTCCCGGAACTGTACGGTCCTGGAACATTACGGTCCCGGAACTTTACGGTCCCGGAACTTTACGGTCCCGGAACTTTACCGTCCCGGAACTTCACGGTCCCGGAACTTTACGGTCCCGGAACTTTACGGTCCCGGAACTTTACCGTCCCGGAACTTTACCGTCCCGGAACTTTACCGTCCCGGAACTTTACCGTCCCGGAACTTTACCGTCCCGGAACTTCACGGTCCCGGAACTTTACGGTCCCGGAACTTTACGGTCCCGGAACTTTACCGTCCCGGAACTTTACCGTCCCGGAACTTTACGGACCCGGAACTTTACCGTCCCGGAACTTCACGGTCCCGGAACTTTACCGTCCCGGAACTTTAAGTTTACGGTACCAACACACACACACACACACACTTGGCATCCGAGAGCCGAAAATGGAATTCACCGGTCGATGCTGCCTTTGTTTCTTCCCTTCCGAATCTTAATTTTAGTGATTTACTCATATATATGTTTTCCTCTTCTTAGATAATTTCGTCTCTGTAATCACACATCACATCAGGTGTGTGTGTGTGTGTGTGTGTGTGTGTGTGTGTGTGTTTCCCCTTATGGAAATACTCCCTTTTTTTTCCTCCCTCTCGTAATTACATTTAATTACATTCGCAGGGAAAAGACGAAGTAAATATACGATAGATAAATAAATAAGACACCGTATCTCTGCCATCTGGGTGGCTGGAGGGAGGGAGGGAGGGAGGGAAAGAGGGAGTGAGGGAGGGAGGGAAAGAGGGAGGGAGGGAGGGAGACAAAGAGAACCAGAAATAAGTTCCATCAAAGGGGAAATAAGGTGCTTATATTTCCAGGCCCGACTCAAAATTCTACTCCCCGTGGCTCAAAACAGGCGTGTGAGATGCTCCTCTTTTCTTCTCTTCTCTCTCTCTCTCTCTCTCTCTCTCTCTCTCTCTCTCTCTCTCTCTCTCTCTCTCTCTCTGGGCGAAACGCGTCTCTTACAAAAAATTACGTCGGAGTAAATTTTTGTGTCTGGACTGGGAACACGCCTGTAATGTCTTTCTCCTTTTTAAATAACTGATGCCAAGATAAATAATGAAAAAAAAGAATATGTCTCCAGAAATATAAAGATATGTATACATGCACACACTTACAGCAGAGAGAGAGAGAGAGAGAGAGAGAGAGAGAGAGAGAGAGAGAGAGAGAGAATATGTATATACATGCACACACCTACAGTAGAGAGAGAGAGAGAGAGAGAGAGAGAGAGAGAGAGAGAGAGAGAGAGTATGTATATACATGCACACACCTACAGCAGAGAGAGAGAGAGAGAGAGAGAGAGAGAGAGAGAGAGAGAGAGAGAGAGAGAGAGAGAGAATACATGCACACATCTACAGCAGAGAGAGAGAGAATGTATATACATGCACACACCTATGGGAGAGAGAGAGAGAGAGAGAGAGAGAGAGAGAGAGAGAGAGAGAGATAATATGTAGATACATGCACACACCTACAGCACAGAGAGAGAGAGAGAGAGAGAGAGAGAGAGAGAGAGAGAGAGAGAGAGAGAGGCACTTCCACACGAAAGAAAAAGGAAGAAAAATAAAAAGGGGGGGTTGGTTGGTTGGGTGGGTGGGTGGGGGGGGGGGGGGGCAGCATAAGTGCGCACGTGCCCCGTGTGCCGTAAGCTAACTCGCTAACTCTCCTTCTCCCTCCCTCCCTCCTCCTTCCCTATAAAAGTAGTATCTCTCCTTCTAAATCTAATTTCTTGAGGGATAAACTTGAGGGAGAGTCCGTTCTTGTTTTCTTGCTCTCCCTCTCCCAGTTATTTCGCTTCCTTGTAACGGCCCCCCATCCTCACTTTCTCCTCTTACGTAATGCTGTTAAGTGTTGGATCTTCGTCCTTTATATATATATATATATATATATATATATATATATATATATGTGTGTGTGTGTGTGTGTGTGTGTGTGTGTGTGTGGCGTCCTTAGCTTCGTCTCTTCGATGTATATCAACTGACTGTTATATTTCTCTCTTGTGTCTCCCTGATGATGTGATTATGACACGAAAGTGCACTTGGGAACTTATCGTGTTTCATTTCCCCCCCCCCCCCCCCGTGGTTAAGAAACTCCTGTGTGTATAAACACACACACACACACACACACACACACACACACACACACACACACACACCAAAGCCAGGAACTCATTGGTCGTCCAATGCTGAGGGGAATATGAACACCTTCGTTGGGTGTGGGCTAACTGCGCCCGACCTCGGGCGGCCCCGTGCTCACTCATTGTCAGCAACGTTAACCACTATACCACGGATATGTGTGTGTGTGTGTGTGTGTGTGTTTCACAACCAGTGGTGGTGATGTGTGTGTGAATATGTATGGATGGACGTCGAGCGCTTCCAGGGCCATGTACCTCCATATTATGAGGGTGTTCATGTGGGTGCAGACATGGGCCAGTGTGGGCGTGTATACACGAGCTGTTGGGCACCGCAGTGGATCTGCATAACACTGGTGTAGTAGCGCATACCACACCAAGCATAAGTATACCAGTATACCAGCACGTACTCCTCCCACTAGCTGTATATACACACGAATAATCTCAGAACTCTATGGCTTCGAACCTGGGACTGCTCGCGGATTTTAATAACAGCCCTGGCAGCCATTAATGCGCATACTTAATGGTATTTTTTGGCCTTACATACGCTTGGTTCGTCTGAAAGCCTCGGCGTTGGGTAATTAAGAGTTTGGTTGGAGGGTGAGTGGTTTATGGCACAGGTAGCCCCAGCCGACTCCTGCTACAGGTAGCCCCTTGACGAACGCCAGCCCGGACTTATGGTAATGCCCGCTTAAACCTTTCTGTAATTGTATATTAAACTACTTAACTACCCCCATAATGTTCAGGGGACCACCCACTCGCAGCTCTGCCATAGTCTACTGCCCAGGACCACGCTAGGCGTAGAGAAGGGTAGGAAGGCCCTCCACCCTCGAAAGACCACCCTGTCTCAAGACGCAAACAACCAAGAACTGGTGTATCATAAACGCTGTATATAGACTACATCATCAGCGGAGGACGAGAAAAACTGGCATAGCCCTCTGCAGGAGCACTCCAGGCCCCAGTCAGTCGCTAACTGGGACGACCTGGCTGTAGAAGGGAGGGCGAGAAGCGAAGGATTCGACCGGGCGCTATGAACCAGCGCCCCGAGATGAGGGATTCGCTTCTGATGACCTCGAATTAGTATAGGCCAGCTGGAGGCCTAGGGACACGTTAGGATCGGCTGGCGCCTCGGCTGCTCAGTGGCTCCATCGCCTTCCACCAAGCGCTGACGGAGGGAGGGAGGAAGGGCGGCGGGTTTCTGACGGAGGTGTGGGGAGCGGGGCGCAAAATGAACGGTGGACACATCACAGCTCATTACACACCATACTTGCCATGGACATTATAAACACTGGGGAATTTAATTAAAAAAAAAACACATCACACCCCTTCCTCCTCCTCACCAGCTACACAATTACCAGCAGCCCTCCCTGCCTCCCTCGCACGGTGGCTACCGGTTCGAACCCGTGTTGAACACCGTGGTACCGCGATGGAGTTGAACGCGACACTCGATCTTGCGTAAGATATAACCCGAAGTCCTGGTGTTGGATGTCTCACAACCTCTCACACGACCCTCTGTCTACTGTCGTACCTCTCACAACCTCTCAGACGTCCATCTGTCTACTGTTGTACCTCTCACAACCTCTCAGACGTCCCTCTGTCTACTGTCGTACCTCTCACAACCTCTCAGACGTCCATCTGTCTACTGTTGTACCTCTCACAACCTCTCAGACGTCCCTCTGTCTACTGTTGTACCTCTCACAACCTCTCACACGACCCTCTGTCTACTGACGTACCTCTCACAACCTCTCAGACGTCCCTCTGTCTACTGTTGTACCTCTCACAACCTCTCAGACGTCCCTCTGTCTACTGTTGTACCT
>NC_092274.1:6846275-6856275 GCF_036320965.1 Panulirus ornatus
TGGTGTGGTGTGTGGTGTGGTGTGGTGTGGTGTGGTAGTGTGGTGTGGTGTGATAGTGTGGTGTGGTGTGGTGTGGTAGTGTGGTGTGGTGTGGTGTGTGGTGTGGTGTGTGGTGTGGTGTGGTGTGGTAGTGTGGTGTGGTGTGATAGTGTGGTGTGGTGTGGTAGTGTGGTGTGGTGTGGTAGTGTGGTGTGGTGTGGTGTGTGGTGTGGTGTGGTGTGTGGTGTGGTGTGGTGTGGTAGTGTGGTGTGGTGTGGTGTGGTAGTGTGGTGTGGTGTGGTGTGTGGTGTGGTGTGGTAGTGTGGTGTGGTAGTGTGGTCGTGTGTGGTGTGGTGTGGTAGTGTGGTGTGGTGTGGTAGTGTGGTGTGGTGTGATAGTGTGGTGTGGTGTGGTAGTGTGGTGTGGTGTGTGGTGTGTGGTGTGGTGTGGTGTGGTGTGGTGGTGTGGTAGTGTGGTGTGTGGTGTGGTAGTGTGGTGTGGTAGTGTGGTCGTGTGTGGTGTGGTGTGGTAGTGTGGTGTGTGGTGTGGTTGTGGTGTATGGTGTGGTAGTGTGGTGTGGTGTGCTGTGGTGTGGTAGTGTGGTCGTGTGTGGTGTGGTGTGGTAGTGTGGTGTGGTGTGTGGTGTGGTGTGGTGTGTGGTGTGGTGTGGTGTGGTAGTGTGGTGTGGTGTGGTGTGTGGTGTGGTGTGGTGTGGTAGTGTGGTGTGGTAGTGTGGTCGTGTGTGGTGTGGTGTGGTAGTGTGGTGTGGTGTGGTAGTGTGGTGTGGTAGTGTGGTGTGGTGTGGTAGTGTGGTGGTGTGGTGTTGCCCAGATAGATGGAGGGAGGTAGGGAAATCCCGATAGATCAGAGGGCGGTGGTAGCATGGAAAGGGGGGGGGGGGGCGGCGCCACAGACAGACAGACACACACACACACACACACACGCACACACACACGTAAGGATGGGCCTCCACAAGTGTAATCTCTCACAGCCTCTCTCTCTCTCTCTCTCTCTCTCTCTCTCTCTCTCTCTCTCTCTCTCTCTCTCTCTCTCTCTCTCTCTCTCTCTCTCCACTCGTCTGTGTAGCAGCGCCCCCCTCCCTCCCTCCCTCCCTCCCTCCCCTTTTCCCATCTCTTTGTCCACCATGAAGCATTAACCACCACTCCCCCCCCCCCCCTTTCCCTCCCTCTCTCCCCACAGCCCGTTTTCTCTGGCCTGGAACCGAGATGCATTAGGTGTTTACTAAGTGCTTTTCTCTGGGTGTGTCCCTCGTTTTCTAAGAAGTTTTCCAGGATCTTGCCAGTTTTTATTCCCTTCCATCCCTCTCCCTCCCTCCCTCCATCTCCCTCCCTCCTTCCCTCCCTCTCCCTCTCCCTCCCTCCCATGGCGTCCTTCTTCAATTAATTCTCTTTTCCAAATATCTTCTTTCTTTACCCGTGTGAGAGTTGAGGTGTCTCTTGTTTTTGGAGTTATTTGAGATGGTGCATGGAACTCGAGCCTAATTGAAGGCCATGTCATTAACGCTATATATATATATATATATATATATATATATATATATATATGTATTGGAAAGGATCACAATTGTGCGCGTGATCAAGATATTCCTCTGAGTCCACGGGGGTAAATGATACACGATTCCCAAGTGCACTTTCGTGTCATAATCACATCATCAGGGGAGACACAAGAGAGAAATATAACAGTCAGTTGATATACATCGAAGAGACGTAGCTCAGGACGCCATTTGGTAAACACACACACACACACACACACACACACACACACACCCATCTCCTGTTTTCTACCGCCCTTGCACCTGGGTTGGATGAGCATCATCCTCACACACCCCCACACCTCACCTTTCCTCACCCCACTCTCACCTCACCTCACCTTACCCCCACCTCACCTCCACCTCACCCTCACCTCACCCTCACCTCCACCTCCACCTCCACCTCACTTCACCTCCACACCTCACCTCACCTTACCCCCACCTTACCTCCACTTCACCCTCACCTCACCTCACCCTCACCTCCACCTCACTTCACCTCCACACCTTACCTCACCTTACCCCCACCTTACCTCACCTCACCCCCACCTCACCCCCACCTCACCTCCACCTCCACCTCACTTCACCTCCACACCTCACCTCACCCCACCTCACCTCCACCTCACCTCACCTCCACCACACCACACCACACCTCACCTCACCTCACCCCACCTCACCTCCACCTCACTTCACCTCCACACCTCACCTCACCTTACCTCCACCTCACCTCACCCCCACCTCACCTCACAACCCCACCTCACTTCACCTCCACACCACACCTCACCTCACCTTACCTCCACCTCCACCACACCTCACCTCACCTCACAACCCCAGCGCCAAAAATTCAGATGCCTCCGAGGCAAGACCTCGTCTTCCCCCTCCTCCCCCTCCTCCCCACCTCCCCCCACCTCGCTAATTGCTTTGAGCATCTGTCTCTGCAAATCTTGCTCCCCTCATCCTCCCCCTCCCCCCCCTCCCCCTCCCCCTCCCCTTGTCGTCACTCTGGCTCACGCTGTGTGTGAGAAGTATCATTCATCGTCGTTTAGTATCATTCATCGTCATTTAGTATCATTTATCGTCATTTATCGTCCTTATCTCCATTCCTCCCCCTCCCCTCCTCTTCTTCCCCTCTCTCCCCCAAGGGGATTCCCCTCTGACGTCCTCCTCATACCCTGGTCGAAGGATGAGTTGTCTTGCCTCACTCATCAGTGAGGAGCCTCATACACACCTACTGTGCCTCATACTCACCCTCATTGGATTATCCTGAATAGTGTGCCATGGGGTCTTTCTAAGACCCCTCACAGTCGTGTATAAGACCCTCACAGTCGTGTATAAGACCCTTAGTCGTGTATAAGACCCTTACAGTTGCTTGTAAGACCCTCATAGTCGTGTATAAGACCCTCACAGTCGTGTGTAAGACCCTCACAGTCGTGTATAAGACCCTCACAGTCGTGTATAAGACCCTCACAGTCGTGTATAAGACCCTTAGTCGTGTATAAGGCCCTTAGTCGTGTATAAGACCCTTACAGTTGCGTGTAAGACCCTCACAGTCGTGTATAAGACCCTCATAGTCGTGTATAAGACCCTTAGTCGTGTATAAGACCCTTACAGTTGCGTGTAAGACCCTCACAGTCGTGTATAAGACCCTCATAGTCGTGTATAAGACCCTCACAGTCGTGTATAAGACCCTCACAGTCGTGTATAAGACCCTCACAGTCGTGTATAAGACCCTCACAGTCGTGTATAAGGTCCTCACAGTCGTGTATAAGACTCTCACAGTCGTGTATAAGACCCTCACAGTCGTGTATAAGACCCTTACAGTTGCTTGTAAGACCCTCACAGTCGTGTATAAGACCCTCACAGTCGTGTATAAGACCCTCACAGTCGTGTATAAGACCCTTACAGTTGCTTGTAAGACCCTCACAGTCGTGTATAAGACCCTTAGTCGTGTATAAGACCCTCACAGTCGTGTATAAGACCCTCACAGTCGTGTATAAGACCCTCACAGTCGTGTATAAGACCCTTAGTCGTGTATAAGACCCTCACAGTCGTGTATAAGACCCTTAGTCGTGTATAAGACCCTCACAGTCGTGTATAAGACCCTCACAGTCGTGTATAAGACCCTCACAGTCGTGTATAAGACCCTCACAGTCGTGTATAAGACCCTCACAGTCGTGTATAAGACCCTCACAGTCGTGTATAAGACCCTCACAGTCGTGTATAAGACCCTCATGGTCGTGTATAAGACCCTCACAGTCGTGTATAAGACCCTCACAGTCGTGTATAAGACCCTCACAGTCGTGTATAAGACCCTCACAGTCGTGTGTAAGACCCTCACAGTCGTGTATAAGACCCCTGACAGTCGTGTGTAAGACCCTCACAGTCGTGTATAAGACCCTCACAGTCGTGTATAAGACCCTCACAGTCGTGTGTAAGACCCTCACAGTCGTGTATAAGACCCCTGACAGTCGTGTGTAAGACCCTCACAGTCGTGTATAAGACCCTCACAGTCGTGTATAAGACCCTCACAGTCGTGTATAAGACCCTCACAGTCGTGTGTAAGACCCTCACAGTCGTGTATAAGACCCTCATGGTCGTGTATAAGACCCTCACAGTCGTGTATAGGACCCTCAGCGCCGCGTATAAGACCCTCAGCGAGACGACGAGGAGCTGAGGGTCGGAGCTGAGAGGCGAGCCAAGAGATACGAGGGTCTCAGGGCCAGCTGTGAGGCAGGGCGATGGGAAGGGGACGTGCCACACGGGCGAGGCCGGTAAGGACGCGACGCCCTTTGGAGAGGCAAGGGCGTCCGTGGTGATGGTGTCCGTACCATCACGGACACTGGGGGGGCCAGAGGGGAGGGGGGGCGCCGGCCCCCACTTGGCCCCCCCCCCCCATCAGTGGGGCCAAGGGGAAAGGGCGCGCCCCCCTTCCCCCTTTCCCTCAGCGTGTCTGGGATCCAGGCAGCCCCACTGGGACTGCTTGGGGAAGGGGGACGTGGTGATGGGCCGAGGGGACATTGGGTGATGGGCGGGCGAGACGATGTGGAGGAAAGGATGAGGGGAAATGGGAGGTGGTGATGGAGTTTTTGAGGATGGTAAGGGGTTTGTATGGGGGGATGAGGGGAAATGGGAGGTGGTGATGGAGTTTTTGAGGATGGTAAGGGGTTTGTATGGGGGGATGAGGGGAAATGGGAGGTGGTGATGGAGTTTTTGAGGATGGTAAGGGGTTTGTATGGGGGGATGAGGGGAAATGGGAGGTGGTGATGGAGTTTTTGAGGATGGTAAGGGGTTTGTATGGGGGGATGAGGGGAAATGGGAGGTGATGATGGAGTTTTTGAGGATGGTAAGGGGTTTGTATGGGGGGATGAGGGGAAATGGGAGGTGATGATGGAGTTTTTGAGGATGGTAAGGGGTTTGTATGGGGGGATGAGGGGAAATGGGAGGTGGTGATGGAGTTTTTGAGGATGGTAAGGGGTTTGTATGGGGGGATGAGGGGAAATGGGAGGTGGTGATGGAGTTTTTGAGGATGGTAAGGGGTTTGTATGGGGGGATGAGGGGAAATGGGAGGTGGTGATGGAGTTTTTGAGGATGGTAAGGGGTTTGTATGGGGGGATGAGGGGAAATGGGAGGTGGTGATGGAGTTTTTGAGGATGGTAAGGGGTTTGTATGGGGGGATGAGGGGAAATGGGAGGTGGTGATGGAGTTTTTGAGGATGGTAAGGGGTTTGTATGGGGGGATGAGGGGAAATGGGAGGTGGTGATGGAGTTTTTGAGGATGGTAAGGGGTTTGTATGGGGGGATGAGGGGAAATGGGAGGTGGTGATGGAGTTTTTGAGGATGGTAAGGGGTTTGTATGGGGGGATGAGGGGAAATGGGAGGTGGTGATGGAGTTTTTGAGGATGGTAAGGGGTTTGTATGGGGGGATGAGGGGAAATGGGAGGTGGTGATGGAGTTTTTGAGGATGGTAAGGGGTTTGTATGGGGGGATGAGGGGAAATGGGAGGTGGTGATGGAGTTTTTGAGGATGGTAAGGGGTTTGTATGGGGGGATGAGGGGAAATGGGAGGTGGTGATGGAGTTTTTGAGGATGGTAAGGGGTTTGTATGGGGGGATGAGGGGAAATGGGAGGTGGTGATGGAGTTTTTGAGGATGGTAAGGGGTTTGTATGGGGGGATGAGGGGAAATGGGAGGTGGTGATGGAGTTTTTGAGGATGGTAAGGGGTTTGTATGGGGGGATGAGGGGAAATGGGAGGTGGTGATGGAGTTTTTGAGGATGGTAAGGGGTTTGTATGGGGGGATGAGGGGAAATGGGAGGTGGTGATGGAGTTTTTGAGGATGGTAAGGGGTTTGTATGGGGGGATGAGGGGAAATGGGAGGTGGTGATGGAGTTTTTGAGGATGGTAAGGGGTTTGTATGGGGGGATGAGGGGAAATGGGAGGTGGTGATGGAGTTTTTGAGGATGGTAAGGGGTTTGTATGGGGGGATGAGGGGAAATGGGAGGTGGTGATGGAGTTTTTGAGGATGGTAAGGGGTTTGTATGGGGGGATGAGGGGAAATGGGAGGTGGTGATGGAGTTTTTGAGGATGGTAAGGGGTTTGTATGGGGGGATGAGGGGAAATGGGAGGTGGTGATGGAGTTTTTGAGGATGGTAAGGGGTTTGTATGGGGGGATGAGGGGAAATGGGAGGTGGTGATGGAGTTTTTGAGGATGGTAAGGGGTTTGTATGGGGGGATGAGGGGAAATGGGAGGTGGTGATGGAGTTTTTGAGGATGGTAAGGGGTTTGTATGGGGGGATGAGGGGAAATGGGAGGTGGTGATGGAGTTTTTGAGGATGGTAAGGGGTTTGTATGGGGGGATGAGGGGAAATGGGAGGTGGTGATGGAGTTTTTGAGGATGGTAAGGGGTTTGTATGGGGGGATGAGGGGAAATGGGAGGTGGTGATGGAGTTTTTGAGGATGGTAAGGGGTTTGTATGGGGGGATGAGGGGAAATGGGAGGTGGTGATGGAGTTTTTGAGGATGGTAAGGGGTTTGTATGGGGGGATGAGGGGAAATGGGAGGTGGTGATGGAGTTTTTGAGGATGGTAAGGGGTTTGTATGGGGGGATGAGGGGAAATGGGAGGTGGTGATGGAGTTTTTGAGGATGGTAAGGGGTTTGTATGGGGGGATGAGGGGAAATGGGAGGTGGTGATGGAGTTTTTGAGGATGGTAAGGGGTTTGTATGGGGGGATGAGGGGAAATGGGAGGTGGTGATGGAGTTTTTGAGGATGGTAAGGGGTTTGTATGGGGGGATGAGGGGAAATGGGAGGTGGTGATGGAGTTTTTGAGGATGGTAAGGGGTTTGTATGGGGGGATGAGGGGAAATGGGAGGTGGTGATGGAGTTTTTGAGGATGGTAAGGGGTTTGTATGGGGGGATGAGGGGAAATGGGAGGTGGTGATGGAGTTTTTGAGGATGGTAAGGGGTTTGTATGGGGGGATGAGGGGAAATGGGAGGTGGTGATGGAGTTTTTGAGGATGGTAAGGGGTTTGTATGGGGGGATGAGGGGAAATGGGAGGTGGTGATGGAGTTTTTGAGGATGGTAAGGGGTTTGTATGGGGGGATGAGGGGAAATGGGAGGTGGTGATGGAGTTTTTGAGGATGGTAAGGGGTTTGTATGGGGGGATGAGGGGAAATGGGAGGTGGTGATGGAGTTTTTGAGGATGGTAAGGGGTTTGTATGGGGGGATGAGGGGAAATGGGAGGTGGTGATGGAGTTTTTGAGGATGGTAAGGGGTTTGTATGGGGGGATGAGGGGAAATGGGAGGTGGTGATGGAGTTTTTGAGGATGGTAAGGGGTTTGTATGGGGGGATGAGGGGAAATGGGAGGTGGTGATGGAGTTTTTGAGGATGGTAAGGGGTTTGTATGGGGGGATGAGGGGAAATGGGAGGTGGTGATGGAGTTTTTGAGGATGGTAAGGGGTTTGTATGGGGGGATGAGGGGAAATGGGAGGTGGTGATGGAGTTTTTGAGGATGGTAAGGGGTTTGTATGGGGGGATGAGGGGAAATGGGAGGTGGTGATGGAGTTTTTGAGGATGGTAAGGGGTTTGTATGGGGGGATGAGGGGAAATGGGAGGTGGTGATGGAGTTTTTGAGGATGGTAAGGGGTTTGTATGGGGGGATGAGGGGAAATGGGAGGTGGTGATGGAGTTTTTGAGGATGGTAAGGGGTTTGTATGGGGGGATGAGGGGAAATGGGAGGTGGTGATGGAGTTTTTGAGGATGGTAAGGGGTTTGTATGGGGGGATGAGGGGAAATGGGAGGTGGTGATGGAGTTTTTGAGGATGGTAAGGGGGTATTTGGGTAAACCCCCTAGGGAGGGAGGGGGATGGGGGGGTAGATCTGTGTCTCATTAGGGAAGGTGAACAGCGGGGAGGGTCTGTGTACCAGTGGGGTGAACGTACTTACCTAACACCCCCAAATCAGCTTACCTTACACTCTAAACCCAGCTTACCTTTCACTCTAAATCCAGCTTACCTTACACCCCAGACCAGCTTACCTTACACCCTCAAACCCAGCTTACCTTACACCCCCAAACCAGCTTACCTTACACTCCAAACCCAGCTTACCTTACACCCCAAACCAAGCTTACCTTACACTCCAGACCCAGCTTACCTTACACCCCAAACCAAACTTACCTTACACCCTAGACCCAGCTTACCTTGCACCTCAGACCAGCGTATCTTACACCCCCAAACCAGCTTACCTTACACCACCAAACTCAGCTTACCTTACACTCCAAACCCAGCTTACCTTACACCCGAAAAACCAGCTTACCTAATACCCCAAACCCTCCTACCTTACACCACGAAACCCAGCTTACCTTACACCACCAAACCCTGCCCTCCCTAACATACATCTTCCTCCAGTACCCACCATTGTAAACAACCCTTTATCTCCATACCTGACTGAGCAGGTATTCCCCTCAAACCCACCTGTATAATCCACCGCTCCGCCAAACACCTGACTGAGCAGATGTTAATCTTCATCGTTCCACTTCGTTAGCACACTCATTATCCCCCACCCCCTGTTGTTTCCTCTGCTCCACAGTGTACAATAAGTCTGTGTCCTTCTCTTTAAGACCAGGTGTTGGTTATCTGTGCCATAATGGCGAGTGTGTGTGTCCTTTAGCCACGCTGGTGGCTGGGAGGTTCATCATGCGGCTGGCACAGCCGCCCAGTTGTATTCCAATCTGTCGTACGGAAATATACTGTTTGGTGCAGCATATCATGTCCTCATCATATTTACGGTTATGACATACCCCAGCATACCCTCTCATGTTTACGTAGATGTGATAGAGTGATATGATAAGTGGCCATATGGGCGTTTCTCCGTTACTCTGCCAGATAGGGACGTTAGAGGGAAAGAAAGGATGATATAGAGGGATAAACAAGAAAGCTGAACTCCGTAGAAAATGGGTCGATCACCAGTGTTGTGGCGTGACGTCATTACCACGTTCTCCCCCGTATAGAAAACGGTTGTGCCTCATAGAAATGGAACTGTGTGTGTGTGTGTGTGTGTGTGTGTGTGTGTGTGTGTGTGTGTTGATGAGGAAGTACAACACATGGTGTTGTACGGAGCAACACTAAAGGGTGTGTGTGTGTGTGTGTGTGTGTGTGTGTGTGTGTGTGTGTGGCTATACACGGTCATCCATCAGTCTTGTGACGCTCCACGGCAGTTGCCAGAGGTTGCCATGGCAACCCATTTGTTTACGTGCGTGTCGACCAGGGTCGTGTAAATATCCCATGTTGTGTCCCAGGTAGAGTGTGTGTGTGTGTGTGTGTGTGTGTGTGTGTGTTATCGTCCCGGGAGGTGGAACGCGTCCTCTCTCGTTGACCACTCGAATCCCTGGCTCGTTAAGCCTCGTTTAACCTCAGCGTAAGCTTCGCGTGCGTACATGCGTACACATACGCCTTCCTAGTCTGTCGCGAGACTTCATATATATATATATATATATATATATATATATATATATATATATATATATATATATATATATATATATTATATATACATATATATATATATATACATATATATATAATTATATATATATATATATATATATATAAATATATAAATTATATATATGTATATAAATTATATATATGAGGTCAGGTCAAGAAGGCCAGACCATTTGTACTCATAGATCATACCGTGCACGAGGTCGCGCCAGGTGACCCCACTTGACCTGACCTCTCTCTCTCTCTCTCTCTCTCTCTCTCTCTCTCTCTCTCTCTCTCTCTCTCTCTCTCTCTCTCTCTCTCTGTGCGAGTCTTTGAAGGGTGAGAGGGTGAGGTGTGAGAGAGGCGCACGTGCGTGCACGCAGGCCACACAGCTGTGTGTAGGGGGGGGGTGTGAGAGAGGCGCACGTGCGTGCACGCAGGCCACACAGCTGTGTGTAGGGGGGGGGGTGTGAGAGAGGCGCACGTGCGTGCACGCA
>NC_092274.1:6863775-6866275 GCF_036320965.1 Panulirus ornatus
TTTTAGTCGCCTTCTACGACACGCAGGGAATACGTGGCAAGTATTCTTTCCCCCCTATCCCCAGGGATATATATATATATATATATATATATATATATATATATATATATATATATATATATATATATATATATTTACCATTATTCCCAGGGCATCGAACCGGTACCCATCTGCGTGGTAGCCAGGTAGCTGAAACCCCCCATGGACACGACTGAGGTTATATGATCATCATGTCCACCACACAGGTGGACCAGGGTTCGATTCTCGGGGTATAGTGGTCGACAGATTACATATGTATTAATGTAATTACACAAGGCACCATATGTGAATAAAGTGCCAGAATTACCTTTTTGAATGTAATTCACTCAATAGGGAAGACCATACGACAAAATTACTTGAATAATTCGAATTACCTTTTTTAATGTAATTCACTCAATGATTACATTAGGGCAAAACCAATGGACAGAAATTACTTCCACTACCAGAATTACCTTTTTTTTAATGTAATTCACTCAGTGAGTACATTAGGGGGAAAATAATACAACAGAAATTACTTAAATTATCGAACACGTTTCTTCAATATCATGCCTAGATTTCACCTGTGAATTAGTCCTGTGGAGAAAATTATATTAAATGAAATTATGATAATTCATTTAGTGATGAAAGGAAAGGGAGTTTACCATGGACTTGGGTCAAGAGACGGGTGGCCAAAATAGACAGGAGATATGTACACACTCCTCTGTCTCCTTCAACCTTACTGAATTGACGGTAATATCTGTCTGTTGTGTTGTTTACACACTCCTCTGTCTACAGAAAATGTAAGTACAAGCTAACGGAGCGAACGAATCATTTACAATGAGTCTGGAAGTGTAAATACAAGCTAACGGAGTGAGCGAATCATTTACAATGAGTCTGGAAGTGTACATACAAGTAAAGTAGTGAGCGAATCATTTACAATGAGTCTGGAAGTGTAAATACAAGCTAACGGAGTGAGCGAATCATTTACAATGAGTCTGGAAGTGTAAATACAAGCTAACGGAGTGAACGAATCATTTACAATGAGTCTGGAAGTGTAAATACAAGCTAACGGAGTGAGCGAATCATTTACAATGAGTCTGGAAGTGTAAATACAAGCTAACGGAGTGAGCGAATCATTTACAATGAGTCTGGAAGTGTAAATACAAGCTAACGGAGCGAACGAATCATTTACAATGAGTCTGGAAGTGTAAATACAAGCTAACGGAGTGAGCGAATCATTTACAATGAGTCTGGAAGTGTAAATGAATTACTGAATAGCTTCGCGTGGTGAGCCGAGTGTTTTCAAAGGTCGACCACCGGCGGGGTCGTACCGTCGTGCTCAAGGTGGTCGTACCGTCGTGCTCAAGGGAGGTCGTACCGTCGTGCTCTAGGGAGGTCGTCGTGCTCAAGGGAGGTCGTACCGTCGTGCTCAAGGGCCGTCGTCGTACGGTCGTGTTCAATGGGGTTGTACCGTCGTGCTCAAGGGCGGGGGTCGTACCGTCGTGCTCAAGGGAGGTCGTCGTACCGTCGTGCTCAAGGGCGGTCGTCGTACCGTCGTGTTCAATGGGGTTGTACCGTCGTGCTCAAGGGAGGTCGTACCGTCGTGCTCAAAGGGGGGACCAACACATCAACTGAGACCCTTCCAATCACGCCCTTCGAAGTGACATGACAACGCAGGTCAGCTGGTTAACGCATTCGTTGTTTGAGAATGCGAGCCCCCGAGGGGCGCCGGGGCTTGGGGCGGGGCGGGGCGGGGCGGGGCGGTTAGGGTGAGAGCCAGACACTGCATGGCAAATCACTCTCGTATGGCATTTAAAGACGTGGTCGTCCTGTGTGTGTGTTGGTGGTGGGTTTGAACTGGGTCGACGCCAAGATACACATATGTGAGGGCGGCTTACCATGTCCTGGTGTGTGTGTGTGTGTGTGTGTGTGTGTGTGTGTGTGTGTGTGTGTGTGTGTTACTGCCACTTTGTAGGGGGGGGAGTGTTTCCCCTTTGGGACCCACCCACTCCCACTATATCTCTATAGCTTTCTCTCCTATTGTACAACTCTTGAAACTATATATATATATATATATATATATATATATATATATATATATATATATATATATATATATATATATATATATATATTCCTATGAGTCCACGGGGAAAATGAAACACGATAAGTTCCCAAGTGCACTTTCGTGTCATAATCACATCATCAGGGGAGACACAAGAGAGAAATATAACAGTCAGTTGATATACAACGAAGAGACGTAGCTGAGGACGCCATTTGGTACACATGCGATTGATTATATATATATATATATATATATATATATATATATATATATATATATATATATATATATATATATATATACTTTCTCCAGCTGGTATAAAGAAAATGAAGGTTATGATCAGGTCACCCCTAACTCCTCTCTTTTCCATATTGGGTAGAGATAAGACCCATAGCCTCTCCATGTCACCAGCTGTCT
>NC_092274.1:6871275-6881275 GCF_036320965.1 Panulirus ornatus
TGGCGTTTCAAATGATTTCAAACGTTTAGGTCGGCTTTGTTTATATATTAATTAGTTATTATTATTATTATTATTATTATTATTATTATTATTGTTATTATTATTATTATTATTATTATTATTATTATTATTATTGTTATTATTATTATTATTATTATTATTATTATTATTATTATTATTATCATTATCGTTATTAGTGTTGTTATTGTTATTATTGTTGATATCATTATTATTATTATTATTTATTTATTTATTATTTATTTTGCTTTGTCGCTGTCTCCCGCGTTAGCGAGGTAGCGCAAGGAAACAGACGAAAGAATGGCCCATCCCACCCCCATACACATGTATATACATACACGTCCACACACGCAAATATACATACCTATACATCTCAATGTATACATATATATACACACACAGACATATACATATATACACATGTACATAATTCATACTGTCTGCCTTTATTCATTCCCATCGCCACCTCGCCACACATGGAATACCATCCCCCTGCCCCCTCATGTGTGCGAGGTAGCGCTAGGAAAAGACAACAAAGGCCCCATGTGTCCCAGAGGCTATTTGCCCCCCCCCCCCCTTCACCCCAAGGGCTTTCTACGAGTTTTTTGACGTGGCTGCTATCCCCTGTGGAGCGGGGTGGCGACGGGAATGGATGAAGGCAGCCAGTATGAATATATATATATATATATTTTTTTTTGCTTTGTCGCTGTCTCCCGCGTTTGCGAGGTAGCGCAAGGAAACAGACGAAAGAATATATATATATATATATATATATATATATATATATATATATATATATATATATATATATATCTGTGTATGTATATGCATGTATACGTTGATATTATATGTATGTATATGTGCGTGTATGGGTGTATATATATATATATATATATATATATATATATATATATATATATATATATATATATATATATATATATATATATATGTAGTTGAGCGTTGAGAGGAGATGTGTTGTGCAAGGGAAGGGTTAGCACCCGCCTGCCTTGTTGTACACACAAGAGAGATACAATCAGGCTGGCTCACTGGTGGCCAAGGGCCAACCAACCAGCTTCTCTCTCTCTCTCTCTCTCTCTCTCTCTCTCTCTCTCTCTCTCTCTCTCTCTCTCTCTCTCTCTCTCTCTCTCTCACACCCCCCGTTCCTCCTTCTTCTTGTGGTAATATCGCCCCTTGATTAATGAACTATGCCCTCATATATATGTATGTATATATATATATATATTCTTTCAAACTATTCGCCATTTCCGGCGTTAGCGAGGTAGCGTTAAGAACAGAGGACTGGGCCTTTGAGGGAATATCCTCACCTGGCCCCCTTCTCTGTTCCCTCTTTTGGAAAATTAAAAAAAAGAAACGAGAGGGGAGGATTTCCAGCCCCCCGCTCCCTCCCCTTTTAGTCGCCTTCTACGACACGCAGGGAATACGTGGCAAGTATTCTTTCCCCCCTATCCCCAGGGATATATATATATATATATATATATATATATATATATATATATATATATATATATATATATATATATATATACCATTATCCCACGGGCATCGAACCGGTACCCATCTGCGTGGCAGCCAGGTAGCTGAAACCCCCCATGGACACGACTGAGGTTATATAATCATCATTTCCACCACACAGGTGGACCAGCGTTCGATTCTCGGGGTATAGTGGTCGACAGATTACATATGTTTTAATGTAATTACACAAGGCACCATATGTGAATAAAGTGCCAGAATTACCTTTTTGAATGTAATTCACTCAATAGGGAAGACCATACGACAAAATTACTTGAATAATTCGAATTACCTTTTTTAATGTAATTCACTCAATGATTACATTAGGGCAAAACCAATGGACAGAAATTACTTCAGCTACCAGAATTACCTCTTTTAATGTAATTCACTCAATGATTACATTAGGGCAAAACCAATGGACAGAAATTACTTCCACTACCAGAATTACCTTTTTTTAATGTAATTCACTCAATGAGTACATTAGGGGGAAAATAATACAACAGAAATTACTTAAATTATCGAACACGTTTCTTCAATATCATGCCTAGATTTCACCTGTGAATTAGTCCTGTGGAGAAAATTATGTTAAATGAAATTATGATAATTCATTTAGTGATGAAAGGAAAGGGAGTTTACCATGGACTTGGGTCAAGAGACGGGTGGCCAAAATAGACAGGAGATATGTACACACTCCTCTGTCTCCTTCAACCTTACTGAATTGACGGTAATATCTGTCTGTTGTGTTGTTTACACACTCCTCTGTCTACAGAAAATGTAAGTACAAGTAAAGTTGTGAGCGAATCATTTACAATGAGTCTGGAAGTGTAAATACAAGCTAACGGAGTGAGCGAATCATTTACAATGAGTCTGGAAGTGTAAATACAAGCTAACGGAGTGAACGAATCATTTACAATGAGTCTGGAAGTGTAAATACAAGCTAACGGAGTGAGCGAATCATTTACAATGAGTCTGGAAGTGTACATACAAGTAAAGTAGTGAGCGAATCATTTACAATGAGTCTGGAAGTGTACTTACAAGCTAACGGAGCGAGCGAATCATTTACAATGAGTCAGGAAGTGTACATACAAGCTAACGGAGTGAGCGAATCATTTACAATGAGTCTGGAAGTATAAATACAAGCTAACGGAGTGAGCGAATCATTTACAATGAGTCTGGAAGTGTAAGTACAAGCTAACGGAGTGAGCGAATCATTTACAATGAGTCTGGAAGTGTAAATACAAGCTAACGGAGTGAACGAATCATTTACAATGAGTCTGGAAGTGTAAATACAAGCTAACGGAGTGAGCGAATCATTTACAATGAGTCTGGAAGTGTACTTACAAGCTAACGGAGCGAGCGAATCATTTACAATGAGTCAGGAAGTGTACATACAAGCTAACGGAGTGAGCGAATCATTTACAATGAGTCTGGAAGTGTACATACAAGCTAACGGAGTGAGCGAATCATTTACAATGAGTCTGGAAGTGTAAATACAAGCTAACGGAGTGAACGAATCATTTACAATGAGTCTGGAAGTGTACATACAAGCTAACGGAGTGAGCGAATCATTTACAATGAGTCTGGAAGTGTAAATACAAGCTAACGGAGCGAACGAATCATTTACAATGAGTCTGGAAGTGTAAATACAAGCTAAGGAGCGAACGAATCATTTACAATGAGTCTGGAAGTGTAAATACAAGCTAACGGAGCGAACGAATCATTTACAATGAGTCTGGAAGTGTAAATGAATTACTGAATAGCTTCGCGTGGTGAGCCGAGTGTTTACAAAGGTCGACCACCGGCGGGGTCGTACCGTCGTGCTCAAGGTGGTCGTACCGTCTTGCTCAAGGGAGGTCGTACCGTCGTGCTCTAGGGAGGTCGTCGTGCTCAAGGGAGGTCGTACCGTCGTGCTCAAGGGCCGTCGTCGTACGGTCGTGTTCAAGGGCGGTCGTACCGTCGTGCTCAAGGGCGGTCGTACCGTCGTGCTCAAGGGCGGGGGTCGTACCGTCGTGCTCAAGGGAGGTCGTCGTACCGTCGTGCTCAAGGGCCGTCGTCGTACGGTCGTGTTCAAGGGCGGTCGTACCGTCGTGCTCAAGGGAGGTCGTCCCGTCGTGCTCAAGGGCGGGGGTCGTACCTCGTGCTCAAGGGAGGTCGTACCGTCGTGCTCAAAGGGGGGACCAACACATCAACTGAGACCCTTCCAATCACGCCCTTCGAAGTGACATGACAACGCAGGTCAGCTGGTTAACGCATTCGTTGTTTGAGAATGCGAGCCCCCGAGGGGCGCCGGGGCTTGGGGCGGGGCGGGGCGGGGCGGGGCGGTTGGGGTGAGAGCCAGACACTGCATGGCAAATCACTCTCGTATGGCATTTAAAGACGTGGTCGTCCTGTGTGTGTGTGTAGTGGTTGGTTTGAACTGGATCGACGCCAAGATACACATATGTGAGGGCGGCTTACCATGTCCTGGTGTGTGTGTGTGTGTGTGTGTGTGTGTGTGTGTGTGTGTGTGTGTGTGTGTTACTGCCACTTTGTATGGGGGGGGAGTGTTTCCCCTTTGGGACCCACCCACTCCCACTATATCTCTATAGCTTTCTCTCCTATTGTACAATTCTTGAAACTATATATATATATATATATATATATATATTCCTATGAGTCCACGGGGGAAAATGAAACACGATAAGTTCCCAAGTGCACTTTCGTGTCATAATCACATCATCAGGGGAGACACAAGAGAGAAATATAACAGTCAGTTGATATACAACGAAGAGACGTAGCTGAGGACGCCATTTGGTACGCATGCGATTGATATATATATATATATATATATATATATATATATATATATATATATATATATATATATATATATATATATATACTTTCTCCAGCTGGTATAAAGAAAATGAAGGTTATGATCAGGTCACCCCTAACTCCTCTCTTTTCCATATTGGGTAGAGATAAGACCCATAGCCTCTCCATGTCACCAGCTGTCTTTAATTTCAGTCTCGTCGTTGATTCCTTCCTGTGGACTGTCTCTATGAGTTCTTTTGCGCTTCTGGTTCCGAGTTCAATGATTTAATGAGTAATTAAAACTAGTTCTGGCCTATTGATGACACATACAGAGTAATAATTTCTAGTTCTGGCCTATTTTGATCACACATACAGAGTAATACACACACACACACACACACACACACACACACACACACACACACACACATATCGGCCGTATTGTCGCTTAGAACCAAAACAGAACATCATACACCATTAATTTACGACCTTAAAGCCTTCCCTCCCCTCCCACCCTACCCTACCCGAGCGCCAAATTAAACTCCCGCCAACATCGCCACGCCCCTTCGAATCTCTTGTTGTGGCGAACGCCAAATTAAAGAGCCGGTAAGGAGGTGGGTGGGTGGGTGAGGGAAGGGTTGACGTGCGCGCATTATCATAAGTGAGACGGATCATATGTTCATGTTTGAGGACGTGTTGTCAAGATCTGTGTGGTAGGGTAGACACAGACACACACACACACACACACACACACACACACACACACAGATACACACGCATACACATATACACACACACACACACACACACACACACACACACATATATATATATATATATATATATATATATATATATATATATATATATATATATATATATATATATATATATACACACACACACACACGCACACACACACACACACATATACAGAGACACACACACACATACATACAGGCACGCACACCCGCGCGTGCGTGCGCGAGGTATGCCGTAGTCAAAGAACATTTCTCCCTCCCTCCCCTCCCTCCCTCCCTCCCCTCCCTCCCTCCCCTCCCTCCCCTCCCTCTCCCAGGGGCCGGAGCAATCCATGTTCCCTCCCCCACAGTCAGCCCTTAATGTCAGCATATAAACATCAGCAGGTGTGTGTGTGTGTGTGTGTGTGTGTGTGTGTGTGTGTAGTGAGGGAGAAGGCTGGAAGAGGAGTGATGAAGATAATGATAATTCATTTCAACCCCTCGGCTCAAAATTAAGGAACTCAGAAGACTGTAAACCCGCTCAAATGTTTATCCGTCTGTCTAGTCTGTCTGTCTCCACAAACTCACATAAACGCGTATAAACATGCGTATGCATACTCACTCAGGCGTATGGACATAGGCCCCGATTCACAATACGCATTCCTCGCTCGCCTCAAAGTCCTGTGTCCAGATGACCATTTTTGACTCCATTTACACACCGTCGGGGGTGAAAAGTAAACAAGAACCCAACATATTGAGGAAGGAGGTGTAAGGCATCGGTCTCCCCCCCCCCCCCCCTCACACTATTCATCAATCTCCCCCAACCCGCCTTACAGACGGGGAGACTAAAGATCGGGGAGGCAACCTTGGTAAGGGCGTGGGAGGTCGGCGGAGGGGAGCGGGGTGTGGGTGTGTGTGTGTGGGGGTGTAATAAGGGCCGGTCGTGGGGAGCGAAGAGGCGAATGTCTGTGTGCGTCTCCCCCCCACACACACACCCACACACCCCAGCGACGCACACTCTACCTCCCGACCTGGGTCACCCCCTTTCCAAAGCCAACAGCTCCCCTCCCTTCCTCACAAGTGCTTCATCGTGTTGTACGATTTCCCCTCTGACGGTGTTACCGTACTCCTCCTCCTCCCGCCCGCCCTTACCCCCAGCGGGAGGTTACGCCTCGACGGAAAAGTCACGTGTGGCGAGGCCATACGGTCTCCCACGAGAACTTCCCTCTCTCTGAAGGGACCTGCACTTCCCTGCTACTGCAGGTAGAGCAGCCACGGCCCACAAAGGGGAGGGTGGGGGGGGGGGCGGCCTTCAAGACTGCATGGAAAAAGGGCCCAGAGACCTTAAGACGTAAAGTCTATTATACTGAAGATTGCCAATGACTCCACGACCCTTTCGTCTGTAAAGAGTTCGAGCGGTGAGGGGAGAGCAGATGAACAGCTGGGGTGTGCTCGTGTGTCGTCAGAAGACCGCCTGCCTTCCCCCCCCCCACTCACACTAGGGGAGGGGAGGGTGTTTGAGTGAGGTTTCGTCCGTCAAAGGTCACCCAGATAACCAGAGATAAATGATAATTGATAACCAGAGGGAAAGTACGACCCCTAGGGTACGGCGGTACGACGCTGGTGCACGACGGTACGACACGATGGTACGTAGGACCCTTGAGCACGACGGTACGACCCTTTGAGCACGATGGCACGACCCCTTGAGCACGACGGTATACGACCCTTGAGCGCGACCGTACGTACGACCCTGGTGCACGACGATACGACCCTTGAGCACGACGGTACGACCCTTGAGCACGACGGTACGTAGCACTTACACATACACAGACTCACAGACAAGCACTTACACTTACACAGACTCACACAAAGGCTCACAGACTCGCCCACAGACACACAGACAAGCACTTACACAGACTCACACAAAGGCCCACAGACACACAGACAAGCCCATACACTTACACAGACTCACATAAATGCTCACAGACAAGCCCACAGACCCACACTCACATAAATGCTCACAGACTCACACAGATTCGCCCACAGACGTCCACAGACTCACATAAATCCTCACAGACTCACATAGACTCGCCCACAGACGTCCACAGACCCACAGACTCACATAAATGCTCACAGACTCAGACGCCCACAGACGTCCACAGGCCCACATAAATACTCACAGACTCACACAGACTCGTCAACAGACGTCCACAGACCCACAGATGCTCATAGACTCGCCCACAGACGTCCACAGACTCACATAAATGCTCACAGACTCAGACGCCCACAGACGTCCACAGACCCACATAAATGCTCACAGACTCACACAGACTCGCCCACAGACGTCCACAGACCCACAGACTCACATAAATACTCATAGACTCGCCCACAGACGTCCACAGACCCACAGACTCACATAAATACTCATAGACTCGCCCACAGACGTCCACAGACCCACATAGATGCTCACAGACTCACACAGACTCGCCCACAGACATCCACAGACCCACAGACTCACATAAATGCTCATAGACTCGCCCACAGACGTCCACAGACCCACAGACTCACATAAATGCTCACAGACTCAGACTCGCCCACAGACTCACACAGACTCGCCCACAGACGTCCACAGACCCACAGACTTACATAAATGCTCACAGACTCGCACAGACTCGCCCACAGACGCCCAGACAAGTAGACAAACGCGCTGAAATAACACAAGACGTGTACACAATCGGCCACACATATAAACCCTGGCCTTGAAGAGGGGGATATATGGGTGGGGGAAGGACATTAAAACCTCGTAAAGACTTGACTTGGGGGCGTGAGGGTGTATAGCGGGGGGTGAGGGTGTATACCGGGGGGATGAGGGTGTATACAGAGGGGTGAGGGTGTGTACGGAGGGGTGAGGGTGTATACTGGGGGATGAGGGTGTATACGGGTGGGTGAGGGTGTATACAGAGGGATGAGGGTGTATACGGGTGGGTGAGGGTGTATACAGAGGGGGGGTGAGGGTGTGTACGGAGGGGTGAGGGTGTATACAGAGGGGTGGAGGGTGTATACAGAGGGTGAGGGTGTGTACGGAGGGGTGAGGGTGTGTACGGAGGGGTGAGGGTGTATACAGGAGGGGTGAGGGTGTATACGGAGGGGTGAGGGTGTATACAGAGGGGTGAGGGTGTATACAGAGGGGTGAGGGTGTATACGGAGGGGTGAGGGTGTATACAGAGGGGTGAGGGTGTATACCGGGGGATGAAGGTGTATACATGGGGGTGAGGGTGTATACCGGTGGGATGAGGGTGTATACAGAGGGGTGAGGGTGTATTCCATATATATATATATATATATGTATATATATATATATATATATATATATATATATATATATATATATATATATATATATATTCCTTTCTTACCAGAGGGAAATGAAACACAACGCGTTCCCAAGTGCACTTTCGTGTTATAATCACATCATCAGGGATATATATATATATATATATATATATATATATATATATATATATATATATATATATATATATATTATATTTGATTTCTTATTCTTTCTGCCAAAGATCTTTGTTTTTTCTTAGTGTGTGTGTGTGGGACGTGAGAATCTTAGCCAGGGAGAAGGTTAACTTTTCATAAACTCATAAATCTCTGTGAGAGATCCCTCGATGCTTGTGGATGGAGACTCCACTCTTGAGATAAGTGAGTGGAGAACCACATGTGGATTTCTGCCTCTAGTGAGGCCCATTATACGAACCCTATTTTGGAAGCCTATTACACCAAGTGAAGCCTATTACGTCAACCCTATTTTGAAGCCTGTTACATCCTGTGGATCCTTTGACAACCCCATTTTGAGGCCTGTTGCAACAAACCCCATTTTGAAGCCTATTACATCAAGTGAAGCCTATTACAATCCCCCATTTTGAGGCCTATTACAGCAAACCCCATTTTAAAGCCTATTACATCAAGCGAAGGTTATTAGTACCCAATTCACAGCCGATTACAACCCCATTTTGAAGCATATTACAGCCCCATTTTGAAGCCTATTATTACAACCCCATTTTGAAGCCTATTACAGCCCCATTTTGAAGCCTATTATTACAACCCCATTTTGAAGCCTATTACATCCCCATTTTGAAGCCTATTACATCCCCATTTTGAAGCCTATTACATCCCCATTTTGAAGCCTATTACATCCCCATTTTTATGCCTATTACATCCCACCCCATTTTGAAGCCTATTACATCCCCATTTTAAAACCTATTACACCAAGTGAAGCCCATTTTTGAAACCTCCCCCATTCTGCCCTGCTGGTCGTCGGTAAATAATAGGCGTAATGGAGCCGTGGTTCGTTTATTGCCCATTTTCTAAATGGGGAGAATTATCCAGGTAACGAAACCATTAACGAATAAAGGCCCAATAAAATGCCCCCACGTTCGGGGCTCAAAAGCTGCGTTGTACGAGCACGAGAGAGAGCATTTAAATGGGGCTTGGAAGCCGTCAAGGAAATTAAGCTTTAAGCGTTACAGCACAAACAGAAGCTTAGATAAGGAAGCTAAAGAATGAGATAGAAAAATTAAGGGGTGTGGGGTGTGGGGTGTGGGTGTGTGTGTGTGTGGGGTGGGGTGTGGGGTTTGTATATTTTAACACAGTACAAAGGCAAGTGGTCTCTTAACAGCCCATTTCCCACACACACACACACCCCACACCCCCACACACACCCACACACACACCACACCCCCACACACACACACACACCCCACACACACCCCCCACACACACCCCACACACATCCACACACACACCCACACACACACCCCACACCTCACACACACACCCCCATACACACCCCACACCCCACACACACCCCCACACCTCACACACACACCCCCACACACACACCCCCA
>NC_092274.1:6891275-6896275 GCF_036320965.1 Panulirus ornatus
GACCAGGTTACACTGTACATGACCAGGTTACACGTACATGACCAGGTTACATGTACATGACCAGGTTACACGTACATGACCAGGTTACACGTACATGACCAGGTTACACGTACATAACCAGGTTACACGTACATGACCAGGTTACACGTACATGTACATATTAACAGAGCATTATCGACATACAGCAACCCCCCCCCCCGTCTTCCTTCCATTCGATCTTCCCCAGTCTTTCCCCTCCCCAACCTTCAATCTTTCCCAGTCTTTCCCCTCCCCCAACCTTCGATCTTCCCCAGTCTTTCCCCTCCCCAACCTTCAATCTTTCCCAGTCTTTCCCTCTCCCCCCCAACCTTCAATCTTTCCCAGTCTTTCCCCTCCCCAGCCTTTGATCTTTCCCAGTCTTTCCCCTCCCCAACCCCCAGTCTTTCCCCCTCCCCCAAACCTTCAATCTTCCCCAGTCTTTCTCCTTCCCCCCCAAACCTTTGATCTTTCCCAGTCTTTCCCCTCCCCCAACCTTCGATCTTTCCCAGTCTTTCCCCCTCCCCCAACCTCCGATCTTTCCCAGTCTTTCCCCTCCCCCAACCTTCGATCTTTCCCAGTCTTTCCCCCTCCCCCAACCTTCGATCTTTCCCAGTCTTTCCCCTCCCCCAACCTTCGATCTTTCCCAGTCTTTCCCCCTCCCCCAACCTCCGATCTTTCCCAGTCTTTCCTCTCCCCAACCCCCACTCTTTCCCCTCCCCCAACCTTCAGTCTTTCCCAGTCTTTCCCCGTCTACGTTACTCACCTTCTCGTAGATATTCAGCCAGGACGTCTTCCCCTCACTGCTGTGAGGTGGTTAAATAACCAGAGCGACACAGAACAGGCCTTTCGCCCCCCCCCCACTTACCCTCGCGCCCCGCCCCCCACTTTACCCTCGCCCCGCCCCCCCACCCCTTACCCTCGCTCCCCGCCGCCCCCCTCACTTACCCTCGCCCCGCCCACCTCCTTACCCTCGCCCCGCCCCCTACCCCTTACCCTCGCCCCGCCCCGCCCCGCCCCCCTCCCTTACCCTCGCCCCGCCCCCCACCTTACCCTGGCCCGCCCCCCACCTTACCCTCGCCCCGCCCCCCCCCACCTTACCCTCCCCCCGCCCCCACCTTACCCTCGCCCCGCCGCCCCACCTTACCCTCGCCCCGCCCCCCCACCCCTTACCCTCGCCCAGCCCCCCACCTTACCCTCGCCCCACCCCCCCCCCTTACCCTCGCCTCGCCCCCCCTTACCCCCCACCCCCCACAGAACTACTCATTAATTCCTCCGTTGTGACGCGAGGGTGGGGGGGGTGGGGGGGAGAGAGGAAGGGGGGGCGTGGGCCCCCCCATCTCGTCTCGCCACCACACCCCCCCCGCCCCCCCCTTCCCCCCCCAGTACCTCTTCATCTCCCTTGACCCCCCTCCCGCGTTACTAACCCCCCCCCCCGCGCTATCCTCGTCTTTCTATCCCCCCCTAACCGTGGGTTGGGGGGGTTAGGGGGGGACCAGATCTACATATGTAGGGAAGACACACATTTCATCGAGGCTCTGTGTGTGTGTGTGAGTGTACATATATATATATATATATATATATATATATATATATATATATATATATATATATATATAATATATATGTCCCCTCCAACCCAGCAGACACGTCCATGTCCCCTCCTGCAAGCTCACCCCCTCCTCAATTACACGCAAAAAAGGTGTTTCCCCATCGCCTTCCCCCCCTCCCTCCTCCCCCCCTAAGCAAGGAGTGAATATTCAAGAGGGGGGGAGTTGCGTGGGGGGGGGCGAAGACAATGATGGCGACATGGGAGGGGGGGGGAGAGGATTTATCTCCCTCTTCCCCTGAACCTGTCGGGGGGGGGGGATATTCCGGGGGCCTTGAAGAGGGGGAGGGGGGAGATATATATGGGGTGCTAAGACACGGTTTACTCCCCAAACCACACACACACACACCCCTCCTCTACCACACACACACACACACACACCTCCTCACACACACACCCCTCCTCTACCACACACACACACACCTACCACCACACATCTCTCTACCACCAAACCCACACCCCACACTGTACCACACACCACACCCCTCTACCACACACACACACCCCTCCTCTACCACACACACACCCCTCCACACACACACACCCCTCCACACACACACACCCCTCCACACACACACACCCCTACTCTACCACACACACACCCCTCCACACACACACACCCCTCCACACACACACACACACACACACACACACACACACACACACACACACACACACACACACACACCTCCTCCACCACACACCCTCCCTACCACCACACATCCCTCTACTACCACACCCCCCCCACACTCTACCACACACCACACCCCTGTACCACACACACACACACACACACACACACACACACACACACACACACACACACACACACACCCCTCCTCCACCACACACCCTCCTTACCACCACACATCCCTCTACTACCACACCCCAGCCCACTTTCTACCACACACCACACCCCTGTACCACACACACACACACACACACACACACACACACACACACACACACACACACACACACACACACACACACACACACACACACACACACACACACCCCTCCTCCACCACACACCCTCCTTACCACCACACATCCCTCTACTACCACACCCCAGCCCACTTTCTACCACACACCACACCCCTGTACCACACACACACACACACACACACACACACATACACACACACACACACACCACACACACACCCTCCCCCCTCCCTCCCTCCTCCGCCGCACACCACACTACCCTCGGTCCATTTTCTAAATGGCGGTCTTTACGATGCCCCGTTTTTCATTCTCACGTCCGCGGTGCGTCCGCTATATAAATCGGTCCTCATATGTACGCCTGATGAGCCCCGGTGTTTGTTTACAGTGTCTACGGGGGGGGGGGGGGGGTAGGATGGGCGGCGCAATGGGGGGGGGAGGGTGTATGTAGGGGGGGGGAGGGGGAAGGGCGCATCGTCTTGGTCAAAAAAAACCTGGTACATAACATGTTTTGTTTTTTGGTTTTGTTTTCTTTTTTTGTTCAACGACACCCCGTTTTCTATACGTGTATGGGATCGCGTTTTCTCTTCTATCTCTCTGGTTGAGGAAGAAGGGGGTGGGGGGAAGTGAGGTTGGTAGAAGATGTGGGGTGGAACATGTGTGTATGAGAGAGAGAGAGAGAGAGAGAGAGAGAGAGAGAGAGAGAGAGAGAGAGAGAGAGAGAGAGAGAGAGGAGGGGGAACTGAAATTTATTCCCCCCCCCCCCCTCAATATAAGAAAACGCATTGTGGCCAGTACATGATTTTTTTTTGGGGGGGGGCTAAGTTCCTCTCACAAACACCAACATTTTTTGAGCTTAGATGTGGACTCAAATTGTTTTTTAGTTAAAATCGAATATTTTATATATATATATATATATATATATATATATATATATATATATATATATATATATATATATATATATATATATAATCATCATCATTCAGCTGTTCATCCACCTTATGGGTGGATGAACAGCTGGATTGACTGTGGACCGACGGGGCCATAACCAGGATTCGAACCTATACCCACTTCTAACCTATACCCACTTCTAACCAGTACGCCCAAATTCTTCAAGGTAACCTCTGCTATAGCGAGATAGATTTCCCTATCTTTGTATATATATATATATATATATATATATATATATATATATATATATATATATATTATCCCTGGGGATAGGGAAGAAAGAATACTTCCCACGTATTCCCAGCGTGTCGTAGAAGGCGACTAAAAGGGAAGGGAGCGGGGGGCTGGAAATCCTCCCCTCTCGTGTTTTTTTTTTTTTTTTTTTTTTTTTTTTTTTTTCCAAAAGAAGGAACAGAGAAGGGGGCCAGGTGAGGATATTCCCTCAAAGGCCCAGTCCTCTGTTCTTAACGCTACCTCGCTATCGCGGGAAATGGCGAATAGTATGAAAAAAAAAAAAAAAAAAAAAAAATATATATATATATATATATATATATATATATATATATATATATATATATATATATATATATATACTGCTATATCGTCATCTGACGTGTTTTCTATATCTAAGACGGTCGCGACAGATGGCGCCTAATTTCACATTTACATATCCAGTGTTCTGGCATTACTTACACTGTAAAAGAATTTCACATTTACATATCCACACTGTAAAAGACACCGGGTCCCGTGAGGCACCACCATCTGTTTTAAGAAACTCAATTCTCGGCTTTAAGTATATTGGAGATGTCCCTCTTTTTGGCCTCCACCAGGTGGTGGACCCAGACACATCCCAACCAACCCCCCGTATAGCACCCTGGCTTCAGTCGTGTGTTCGTTTGAGTCGAAGCATTGTAGGTATAGGGGGGGCGACGTTCAAGCAGCAAGTTTTTCCAAGTCTAGACGAAGCATTTTGACTGCCTCTCTCTCTCTCTCCTTCTCTCTCTCTCTCTCTCTCTCTCTCTCTCTCTCTCTCTCTCTCTCTCTCTCTCTCTCTCCTCTCTTCTCTCTTCCCTCCTATTATTTCCCCAGAGGTGCTCAAATGACGTGGCGCTCCATTTTGCCTACGCGGTACTCCAACTTACGCAAGATTAGCGTATGCAAATTTGACATCCGTTTGAGCGATGTAGTAGAGTCCGTTCTCCCGAAGAAGGCCTCCTGTAGCAGACGAAGACCCACAGCAGAAGCAGACGTCGAGGGATGTGCCACTGGAACAGACCACCCCCCTCCTTCCCCTTTTCACCCCTCGGGTGGGTCTTCGCTTCCTCGTCTTCTTCGGCAGCCCGTTCCTAAGGGCTCTAACAGAGACCACACACTCTAACAGAGACCCCACACTCTAACAGAGACCCCACACTCTAACAGAGACCCCACACACCTCCTTCTTCCCTCAGTGGCGCGAAGACCACGAGGGAAGAAGGGA
>NC_092274.1:6906275-6921275 GCF_036320965.1 Panulirus ornatus
GTGTGTGTGTGTGTGTGCGTGTGTGTGCGTGCGTGCGTGTGAGTGCGTGCGTGTGTGTGTGTGTGTGAGTGTGTGTGTGTGTGTGTGTGTGTGTGTGTGTGTGTGTGTGCGTGCGTGTGTGTGTGTGTGTGTGCGTGTGTGTGAGTGTGTGTGTGTGTGTAGAGTGCGTTCGTAGCGTACATACGACCACGCACGAAGGGTTTGCGGGCTTTCGGTTACGGACTCAAAAGTGCGTTTGTTGCGTGCGAACGTTTCGCACGCGCGTGGATTACGTGCGTGCGTAGCGTTCGTGACTGTAACGCTATTTATTTATTTATTTATTCATTTGTACTTAACAGCTGTTTCCCGCGTCAGAGAGGTAGCGCAAGGAAACAGACGAAAGAATGGCCCAACCCACCCACATACACATGTATATACATACATACATACACGCCCATACACGCACATATACACATCAGCGTATACATACATATACATACCCAGACACGTACATATATACACATGTATATATTCATACTTGCTGTCTTCATCCATTCTCGTCGCTACCCCGCCACACGGGAAATAGCCTCCCTTCTCCCCCAGCCTGAGCCAGAGACCCAGTTTTATTGACCAGCGCCCTAGGGGGTGGATGAACAGCTGGGTTGACTGTGGGCTGGCCGCACCCAGGATTCGAACCCATACCTCAATGCAGGAACGCTAATCGCTACACCACGGGGTGGGGAAGGGGTCCATAATTTGTTTATTCCACTCCCATTTACCAAATTATCAGTTATCTTTCTCTCCCTCTCTCTCAAATCTTCCCCGCTTTTTCTCTGTCTCTTTCTCTCAGTCTTGCTCTCTTTCTCTCATTCTTCCTTTTTCTCTCCTCTTTCTCTTTCTCTCAATCTCTTTCTCTCAAACTTCCTTCTTTTCTCCCTCTCTTTCTCTCAATCTCCCTCTCTCTTCTTCTTCTTCTTCTTCTTCTTCTTCTTCTTCTTCTTCTTCTTCTTCTTCTCCTCTCTCTATCTCTCTTATCATTCTTAATCTCCTTCTCTTATCACCAACCCCTTCCTCTCTCTCTCTCTCTCTCTCTCTCTCTCTCTCTCTCTCTCTCTCTCTCTCTCTCTCTCTCTCTCGTTATCAAGTGTTTATTATCGCCTCTTATCCCTATTTTTCATCCTGTCTGAGACTTCCCCCACTCTCCCCCCTCCCCTTACACCCCCCCCCCCTTCCTCACGCACGCACGCACGCACGCACGCACGCACGCGACGCTTGTGTCTAGCTTCTCCAGCCAAACAACCCTCCCTCTCTAACAACCACAACCCCCCCGGGCCAAGGGGTTGTTTGAGGCGGTCACCCGGATTGGCCAGTTAAGCTACACACTCAAGGACGCCCATCATCTCCTCTCAAACACGAGGGTGAGAGAGAGAGAGAGAGAGAGAGAGAGAGAGAGAGAGAGAGAGAGATGGCATCGGGCGATGTTTATTTACAAAGGCAACACGAGCTGTGCCGTTGAGGAGGGGGAAGAAGGTGGTGGGGGTTGAGGAGGGGGAAGAAGGTGGTGGGGGGTTGAGGAGGGGGAAGAAGGTGGTGGTGGTGGGGGGTTGAGGAGGGGGAAGAAGGTGGTGGTGGTGGGGGAGGGGGAAGAAGGTGGTGGGGGTGGGGGTTGAGGAGGAGGAAGAAGGTGGTGGTGGTGGGGGTTGAGGAGGGGGAAGAAGGTGGTGGGGGTTGAGGAGGGGGAAGAAGGTGGTGGGGGGTTGAGGAGGGGGAAGAAGGTGGTGGGGTGGGGGTTGAGGAGGGGGAAGAAGGTGGTGGGGGTTGAGGAGGGGGAAGAAGGTGGTGGGGGGTTGAGGAGGGGGAAGAAGGTGGTGGGGGTTGAGGAGGGGGAAGAAGGTGGTGGGGGTGGGGGTTGAGGAGGGGAAAAAGGTGGTGGTGGGGGGGTTGAGGAGGGGGAAGAAGGTGGTGGTGGTGGGGGGTTGAGGAGGGGGAAGAAGGTGATGGGGGTGGGGGTTGAGGAGGGGGAAGAAGGCGTTGAGGAGGGGGAGGGAAGGAGGGGAGGGAGGGAGGGGATCTCAGATAATCTTGTGTCAAAACAAATTATTTTTTTTTCTTCTTTTTTTGTTATCTTTCGCTGTCGGAGCAGCACAGACACACACACACACACACACACACACACACACACACACACACACACTGACCCACTGTGTGTACGTAGGATATTTCCCCCCTTCCCTCCTCACCCCCTTCCCCTCCTTTTCCCCCCTTCCCTCCCTCCCTCGTAAACACACGATCACTTAAGAGCTGTGTCAAATCGCCCGCGCCCGCGCAAGCGCGTCGAGTGCCCGCCTCCCTCTCCCCTCTCCCCACCCCCCCTTCCCTCACAGGCGAAGGAGGGAGGGAGGGAGGGAGGGGAGGGGGAGGTGCACGCAAGTGCAATCACTCACAAGGTTTTGCACGCTAATGAATCAGCTGTGGTCTAACTGCGTGCTCTCACAAGGGCCTTCTCGAGGGTAAACACACACACACACACACACACACACACACACACACACACACACACACACACGCTGCGGGGTCCTCCGTGGCGTAGTGGGTAGCGTTGCTGACCATGGGTTAGTGAGGGCCAGTCCCGGCACTTTGAAACGGCACGGGTTATCGAGTTCTGGGCGTGGCAGGCAGTCAGCCCACATCCAACTAAGGTGCTCATCTTCCCCCCCCTCGCTCCTTCCGGGGTCGGTAGAGCGATGGGTGTGTGTGTGTGTGTGTGTGTGTGTGTCTGTGTGTGTGTGTGTGTGTGTGTGTGTGTGTGTACAAGGGTAAAGAGACGGGGGGGAAGGGGGGGGGCAACACCAGTGTCAAACTCTCTCTCTCTCTTCTCTCTCTCTCTCTCTCTCTCTCTCTCTCTCTCTCTCTCTCTCTCTCTCTCCCGAAACACACACACACATTTTCTAATCACAGTCCCCCCCCCCCCCCCCCCCCCCGTAGACAGCAGCGCTCTGGAAGCCAGCCACGTCCACCGTTCGGGACCCCAGGTCAAATGAAGGGGGTGTGGTGGTGGGGTGATGTGGTGGGGTGATGATGTTGCATGTCTGTTATGGTAGGGTAAGTGTGGGGGGGGGGGTAGGGGGGGCCAGTGAGTGAGGAGGGAAGAAGGAGGGAAGGAGGAGGGTCGTGTGATAACGTCGGACCAATGTGTTTATAATGGTGGAGGAGATGGTTGGCATCAACATCGCACACGGGGCGAGCGTGACCCGTCTTTATCTAGGGAGTGTAGTTTCAGGTGTGTGTGTGTGTGTTGTGTGTGTGTGTGTGTGGTTGAACGGAGAATGATAAACTGGGGAAGTGGTTGTTCACTGTTCGTCTTATGTCCATTTCCCACTGTGAAAAATGTCTTGTTACTGTGTGTACCCCCCCCAAACGACCCCCCCCCCCTCCTCAAATGGACGACATGCCATTCACAGTGTCATCATTAATGCCGAAGTATCCCACAAACCCTACCTACATCCGCCCTTAAGAACACACCACCCCCCAACTTGGACTGTATTACTGCGACTTCGACACGTCATTAACGACCCAACTACCTGATGAACCCTCGTCCGTCATCAGACTACAGTGGTTGGCTCGGCCTTAAACCACCTTCATGGAAAGGTCACGACTGGGATCCAGTGGCAACAGGTCTCCCGCCTTTGACCTTTTGACCTTCGCCCTCTCTAATCTGACGTGTGTTAATCATCATCTACCACCTCCCCCCTCCAGCTCGTTCCACACCTCCCACAAGGGTATATAAACAAGCGAGAAGGCAGTGTATTTACCGAGGTTATCAGCGATACGCTGTTTATATATATACATATATATATACACAGATAGGTCCGTCAGGGGAAGACGGTAGGGCGTGCGTGGCGTGTGTTATCTCCAGGATTAACAGCCCTATCCACTTGTTCACACTTCTATACACTGAGGGGCCCCTCCTACACAAACACCCTGTCACTCAGAGTGTATATGTACATTTATCAATGTATATATATAAATTGTAAACGTCGAATTAATTAATTTTGTGTATATTCGTCTTGTATTAACAGGAGGCAAACTGCTCTTCAACCACATCATCCATGATCCGTTCGTCTGTTACCAGCAGATCAAGATATGGAGAGTGAAATGCCATTGAAATATGATGGTTTACTCCTATGGCCGCGTTTTCTGTGCGTTCTCGCTCGCAAGTTACGGGTTGGCCCGAGAGATGGCGTTAGTGGCGAATTTTGTCGTCTGTTTATAAGTGCATAAAGTCTCGGGTAGTTACACTTCTGGACTACGTTCCTCCGCCGTGCGTGAGGGACCTGCGAGCGAGTCTTGTCATTATGGCTGGTTTTTGGCCCGTTTTACGACAGTGTTGCGACAGCGGTTTCTCCTGAGGACAGTTTATATACCAGTGGCTATATGGACGCTATATGGACCCGTTATAGCGTCTATACCTAGCGTCTAGACGTTACGAAAAACCGTAAACATTGGCTTGGCGCCATGTGGGAGAGAAGGGGTCCGTGTCACACACACACACAGCCCCGAGTGTAGGATGTGCGCCTGGGTTGTATGGAGGCCGTGCTGGCCACGCCCAGGATTTGATGGTAAAGTGGGTTCGGACCCCCGGGGCTGGCCCGTGGCGACTCATAGTCAGCAACGCTAACCATCACGCCGAGGGAGTGTGTGTGTGTGTGTTTGTGTGTACAATCAGAGATTTTTTTTACCTCTTTCGTCTGTGTCTTTCCCTTTCCCTTCCTAACCCCATTATCTGACGCTCCCTCCGCCTTTAACTCCCTTCCCATTGCTCCCCCAACGACCCCATTTCCCCCCAACTACCCCACTCCTTCCATTTCCCCCCCAACAACCCCATTCCCCCCCCTCCCCCCCTTGTATAAACTCGGCCAGCCCAGTAATTAGCTTTGGGTTGGCAACTTAAACAATTAGAAGTTTCCTCTCTCTCTCTCTCTCTCTCTCTCTCTCTCTCTCTCTCTCTCTCTCTCTCTCTCTCTCTCTCTCTCTCTCTCCCAAGACATCAAGAAGCCAGACAGCGCCGGAGACAAATGAGGATTGTATGTGGTTGTGCCGGGATTGGACACACACACACACACACACACACACACACACACACACACACACACACACGAACGGGCAACCGGATCCGGATAACTGTATTTACCGTCACTGTCTGACGTGGTCGGATAAAAACGCACACTGCTTAGTGTGAGGATCGATGTGCATTCATAGAATATCCGTCCGTCTCGAGGGATTAAATGATATTTGTTTTTTTCGTGCAGGAGGGTGCAAGGCATGCACGGGATAGACTGAATTGGAAGGGTGTGGTATGCAAGGGACGAACGTGTGTCAGTGGACCGATCCAGAAAATGTGAAACGGCCTGGGTAAGCCATGGAAAGGACTGTGGGGCCTGGTTGTGGCTAGGGAGCTGTGGTTTCGATGCATTACGCATGACAGATAGAGAATGGATGTGAGCCAATGTGGATTATTCTTCTATTCCTGGCGCTACCACGCTGACGAGGGAAGCGGTGGACATGTATGATGATAAGGTATGAATGTTGTTTGCCTGACTGATGGTCCATGACCAGGTTATCTGCTGGAGGACATGGCAGTACATGGGAAGGACAGATAACACAAGACCTGATGGTCTATGACCAGGTTATCTGCTGGAGGACATGGCAGTACATGGGAAGGACAGATAACACAAGACCTGATGGTCTATGACCAGGTTATCTGCTGGAGGACATGGCAGTACATGGGAAGGACAGACAACACAAGACCTGATGGTCTATGACCAGGTTATCTGCTGGAGGACATGGCAGTACATGGGAAGGACAGATAACACAAAACCTGATGGTCTATGACCAGGTTATCTGCTGGAGGACATGGCAGTACATGGGAAGGACAGATAACACAAGACCTGATGGTCTATGACCAGGTTATCTGCTGGAGGACATGGCAGTACATGGGAAGGACAGATAACACAAGACCCTGATGGTCTATGACCAGGTTATCTGCTGGAGGACATGGCAGTACATGGGAAGGACAGATAACACAAGACCTGATGGTCTATGACCAGGTTATCTGCTGGAGGACATGGCAGTACATGGGAAGGACAGATAACACAAGACCTGATGGTCTATGACCAGGTTATCTGCTGGAGGACATGGCAGTACATGGGAAGGACAGATAACACAAGACCTGATGGTCTATGACCAGGTTATCTGCTGGACCCATGGTTCCCACTGTACACAGATGGAGACAAGGATGTGTTAAGTCGACTGATTGATAGATGGTGGTAATTCGTCCTAATTGTAATTGATAATTGTGGACGTAAATTGTAATTGATAATTGTAGACGTATGTTGTGGAGGGGATCCATCTGCCCACGATTGTGAGGTCCGTGTGTCCGTGTGAGGTGGTGCTGTGTGAGTTGTGAGAAAGGGAGGTGTGTGAGGCGGCCACGAAGACAGACTCACTATACACACTTTTGAATACTTAAGAAACTTGGTAAGTAACACTTAAAGACGTGGGCTTACTTGAGGATTGCACGTATGTACGTTACTACCATGTGTGTGTGTGTGTGTGTGTGTGTGTGTTGCGTGGAGAGAGAGAGAGAGAGAGAGAGAGAGAGAGAGAGAGAGAGAGAGAGAGAGAGAGAGAGAGAGAGAGAGAGAGAGAGAGAGAGATTTTTTTACACTTGTGTTGCCCCCGTCTCTTAACCTTGTGTATATGTACCGTGTCTTTACACACACACACACACACACACACACACACACACACATACATACATACATACATACATACATACATACATACATACATACATACATACATACATACACACACACACACACACACACACACACACGCACACACACACACACACACACACACTCGGGCCTCCGTGGAAAGACAGAGATGTTCGATTGAGGAGAGAGAGAGAGAGAGAGAGAGAGAGAGAGAGAGAGAGAGAGAGAGTTAGGAAGCGAGACATTAAGACGATTGCCTGGGAAGTCAGGAGAGTTTGAGAGTGAGGTAAGGGTACAGTGAGGTGGAAAATGAGGGAGTGAGAGGAGGGGCTTGGGAGAGTGATGGAGTGAGAGTGATTGAGGAGAGAGAGAGAGAGAGAGAGAATGTGTGTGTGTGTGTGTGTGTGTGTGTGTGTGAGGAGAGTGACTTGAGGAAAATGAGGGTGTGAGGGGAGTGAACGAGGGATGAGAGAGAGAGAGAGAGAGAGAGAGAGAGAGAGAGAGAGAGAGAGAGAGGGGAAAGTGAGAGGGATGATTGAGTAGAGAGGGTATAATTGGGGGGGGGGGATAAGACAGGGGAGATTAAAAGGGGAGATTAGAGTAGATTATGAGAGGGAAGGGGGGGGGTTAAAGGAGAATGGGGCAGGGGTGGGGGGGTTAAAGGAGAATGGGGCAGAGTTAAGGCTTAGAAGTAGAGTTTTGGGTAGAGTTTAATAGGGGTGAGAGTAGAGACTGAGTAGATCTACGGGTGAAAATGGGTCCTGGGTAGAGTTAAGGGGAGAGTGACTAGAGTTAAGGGTAAGGGGAGAGTCTGAGTAGAGTTAAGGGGGTGGAAGGAAGGGGACAAAGGGGAGAGAGTGAGTTATTGGTAGACACAGTAGAGTTAGGATGAGAAGGAGGCCCTGAAGTAGAGTAAATAAGTAGAAGGAGGTAGAGTTAGGATGGTAAGGGAGCCCTTAAGTAGAGTAAATAAGTAGAAGGAGGTAGAGTTAGGATGGAAAGGGTGGTAGATAGGCATGCACGGGTGGTGGTAGATGGTAGATAGGCATGCACGTGTGGTGGTAGATGGTAGATAGGCAAGCAGTACACAATAAGGACATTAGCAACTTGATCCTGGTGTGTGTGTGTGTGTGTGTGTGTGTGTGGGGAGCGTCGACCTCCAGTTGTCTCCCCACTGTCTCCCCATTAGCCTCAGGCCTCATATACTCCCCAGCCTTGTTTGGTCGCCGTAAGCGAACGGGTGCTCACGAATGCCTGCTCATTCGTTGCTTGTTCGTGAGGTCCTGTGGTTCGTGATCAAGGGGTCGTATACCGTCGTGCTCAAGGGGTCGTATATACCGTTGTGCTCAAGGGGTCGTATATACCGTTGTGCTCAAGGGGTCGTATATACCGTCGTGTGCTCAAGGGGTCGTATATACCGTCGTGTGCTCAAGGGGTCGTATATACCGTCGTGTGCTCAAGGGGTCGTATATACCGTCGTGTGCTCAAGGGGTCGTATATACCGTCGTGTGCTCAAGGGGTCGTATATACCGTTGTGCTCAAGGGGTCGTATATACCGTCGTGATCAAGGGGTCGTATACCGTCGTGTGCTCAAGGGGTCGTATATACCGTTGTGCTCAAGGGGTCGTATATACCGTCGTGCTCAAGGGGTCGTATATACCGTTGTGCTCAAGGGGTCGTATATACCGTCGTGCTCAAGGGGTCGTATACCGTCGTGCTCAAGGGGTCGTATATACCGTCGTGATCAAGGGGTCGTATACCGTCGTGCTCAAGGGTCGTATACCGTCGTGCTCAAGGGTCGTATACCGTCGTGCTCAAGGGTCGTATAACGTCGTGATCAAGGGTCGTATACCGTCGTGCTCAAGGGTCGTATAACGTCGTGATCAAGGGTCGTATACCGTCGTGCTCAAGGGTCGTATACCGTCGTGCTCAAGGAGTCGTATACCATCGTGCTCAAGGGGTCGTGTGAGTTATCTTTTAGGCCTGTGAGATAAGTAATGCCTCTCTCTCTCTCTCTCTCTCTCTCTCTCTCTCTCTCTCTCTCTCTCTCTCTCTCTCTCTCATCTGCCAACAAGGCTGTTTGGCGGTGTTGTCGTCGTCTGCTGCAGCAAGCCCCGCCCCCCCCTTTCCCCTTCCCCTCCCTTCCCCTCCCCTCCCCTCCCTTCTCCCCATCACCTTCCCTCCCTCCTCCCTCCCCCTCCTCCCTCTCCCCTCCCTCCCTCTCCCCAGGAGGAAGAAAACGCGCGCACAAGGCTCCCCTTCATGGGGCGTGACACCCACCCCCTCGCTCTTCACCCCACCTCCTCTTCACCCCACCTCACCCCACCTCCTCCCCACGTGACCTTACCTGACCCGGGGATGACATGTGGTACATGACCTCGGAGTCAAGGCCGCCTTGTGCCGCGGGGGGTTTGGGGAGAGGAGGAGAAGTACCGGGGAGAGGAGGAGAAGGGGTGACATATGAGTAACTGAGTGGCGGGGAGAATGTGAGTGGCTGGGGGTGCCCCTCCCCCCTCCACCTTTACGTTAAGGGCGCGTCCGCGATGCTAAGGGATAGGCGAAGGGGTCGAGGCTGAAGGTTAGGTCGGGGAAGAGAAGGATAGGTAGGGGAGAAGAGGGACAGATGGGGAGGATAGATTGGGAGAAGAAGGATAGGTAGAAGAATTGCTGGGGAGAAGAAGGATAAGGAGGGGAGAAGAGGGACAGATGGGGAGGATAGACTGGGAGAAGAAGGATAGGTAGAAGAATTGGTGGGGAGAAGAAGGATAAGTGGGGGAGAAGAAGGATAGGTAGGGGAGAAGAGAGATAGGTAGGGAAGAAGGATAGATGGGGGAGAAGGATAAGTGGGGAGAACAAGGATACGTAGGGAAGAAGAAGAAGGATAGGAGGGGAGAGGGATAGGCAGGGAGAGGGGATAGAAGGATAGGCTTGGGGAGAGTGGATAGGTGGGGAGGGGAACGTGGATGATCCAAAGGAACTGAGACTGGGGAGGTAAACAAGGCTATACGACAAGAAGGACCATTCGACTTTACGACAGAGTGCCCGAGGGGTGACAGGTTAGGATCAGAAATGGTTATCCTTATCTTCCCTTATCTGTTATCAGCGGGGGGTGGGAGTGGGGGGGGGGGAGTTCACCGTCGTCTCGCTCACTCTGTGGATCAGTGAATCAAATGAGACACAGTACAGTTCAACAGTGAAAAGTTACACTGTGTGTGTGTGTGTATGTGTCTGTGTATATATGTGGGTGAGAGAGAGAGAGAGAGAGAGAGAGAGAGAGAGAGAGAGAGAGAGAGAGAGAGAGTGTGTGTGTGTGTGTGTGTGTATATGTGTATGTGTCTGTGTATATATGTGGGTGTGTGAGAGAGAGAGAGAGAGTGTGTGTGTGTGTGTGTGTGTGTGAGTGTGTGTGTGTGTGTGTGTGTGTGTGTGTGTGTGTGTGTGTGTGTGTGTGTAGAGGGGAGGGTAAGTGATGGGGTGGATAGCGGTAACGTGGGGAGAGGAAGATGATGTGGGGGGGGTGGGGAGACACAAAGGGCCATAGCAAGGACGACCCTCGAAACACAGCGAAAGAACACCACAAGGGGAAGGAGCTATAGGAGGGGAGAGGAAGGACAAGGGATTGAACCAGCCTCCCTTCCCCCTTGACGACCAGCCCCTGCGACACAAGGGTCGTACCGTCGTACTCAGGGGTTGTAAAGTCGTCCTCAAGGGTCGTACCGTCTTCCTCAAGGGTCGAAATGTCGTGCTCAAGGGTAGTACCGTCGTACTCACGGGTCGTACCGTCGTGCTCAAGGATCGCACGTCGCCCTCAAAGGTCGCACGTCACCCTCAGAGGTCGCACGTCACCCTCAGAGGTCGCACATCGCCCTCAAAGGTCGCACGTCGCCCTTAGAGGTCGCACGTCACCCTCAGTGGTCGCACGTCGCCCTCAAAGGTCGCACGTCACCCTCAGTGGTCGCACGTCGCCCTCAAAGGTCGCACGTCGCCCTCAGGGGTCGCACGTCGCCCTCAAGGGTCGCACGTCACCCTCAGAGGTCGTACCATCGCCCTCAGGGGTCGCACGTCGCCCTCAAAGGTCGCACGTCACCCTCAGGGGTCGCACGTCACCCTTAGGGGTCGCACGTCGCCCTCAAAGGTCGCACGTCACCCTCAGGGGTCGCACATCGCCCTCAAAGGTCGCACGTCACCCTCAGAGGTCGCACGTCGCCCTCAAAGGTCGCACGTCGCCCTCAAAGGTCGCACGTCGTCCTCAAAGGTCGCACGTCACCCTTAGTGGTCGCACGTCGTCCTCAAAGGTCGCACGTCGCCCTTGTGAGTCGTACCGTCGCTCTCAAGGGCCTGGGTAGCTCCTCTTCCCTCCCCAGCGCGCGCTGGTCGTCCACACTGGAGCTGCCACAACCCCCCCGTGTGTGTGTGTGTGTGTGTGTGTGTGGGTGTGTGTGTGTGTGTGTGTGTGTGTGTGTGTGTGTCTGTGTGCACCCCTCCGTGTCGGAGCCATTTCCGTGCCACATGGCCAAAGAAAGCGGCTGTGGTCGCCGCTCCGTGGCCCGAGAAGAAGGGGCGTCTGTGTCACACACACACACACACGTCCGCGTCTTCCCTCCCTCCTGCTGCGCCTCCTCCAGATCAAGATGGTGGGGTCGTCTCGGTGGTGGCTGGGCACAGCGGTGGTGGTGTGCGAGACGGGCCCCGCCCCGCCCCGCCCCGGGAAGATGTCACAGAGACGGGGGGGCGGGGTATTCATCGGCTTCCACACATAGACACACACGCACACACACGCACACTGTCTCTCTCTTTCTCTCCTCACCTGCGCGAAATGGGTCTTAAAGGGGGGGGGCGGGGGCGCGAGGAAGGGGGGGTTGTGTGTGTGGGGGGGCAGCGCCAATGCCTTCCCCGCGACGTAGCAATTATATTTACGAATATCGCAGTCTAAATCTTGACTGCGAGAAATACGAGTGTCGGGCGATAAATTATACGATGGGGCGCCCTGATACGTTGGAGGGAGGGGGGGAGGAGGGATAGGTGCGACGGCAGGAGCGAGCCAGCCAGCGAAAGTGTGCACGCGGCACGCGCACTCTGGGGCGCCCCTGTGGTGACTTGTGTGTGTGTGTGGGGAGAGAGAGAGAGAGAGAGAGAGAGAGAGAGAGAGAGAGAGAGAGAGAGAGAGAGAGAGAGAGTCTACCCACCCATATGTGTCTAGGACAAGATTTTGCAAGCGATAGAGGGTTTGTGTGTGTCTGTGTGTGTGTGTGTGTGTGTGTTGTGGGAGCATATTAGTGGCCTCAGATGATGGCGCAGGGGGGGTGAGGGAGCTACCTAATGAGGGCGAGAAATGTGGGGAAAAAAAGAAAGAAAAACACCGGGAAATGAAACGCGATAAGTTCACAAGTGCACTTTTGTGTAATCATCATATCATCATCAGGGGAGATACGAGCATGAGATGGAAGACGTAGGACACTCAGTTGATGTACAAGGAACTCACTGTTCTTGCGTCTTCTAACGCATTCTTGTATCTCCCCCTGATGAGGATGATGTGATCACGACACGAAAGTGCACTTGTGAACTCAATCGTGCTTCATTTCCCCCGTGGTTTCTTTGCATACACTAAATCACACGCATCACTGTGACCTTTCGCAACAAGGGTTTGTCTGTGTGTGTGTGTGTGTATGTGTCTGTCTATCTGTTTGTTTTATCTATCTGTTTGTCTGTCTGTGTTCGTTAAACCACCATCCATTTTCTGTTAGCAATCTTACGACGCTTTTCCCTGTGTGGTGCGAGAATGCGCACATCTTCCCTCTTCGTTTCTTCCTCCCGTTTTGGTTCCTCCCTCACCGCCTTGCGAGACGATGATGCCTTCAGCGCATCTTCGTATCATTTCGTTGTCCCCTTCTTCGTGTGCTGGTGTTCCCTTTCGTGTGCTGGTGTTCCCTTTCGTGTGCTGGTGTTCCCTTTCGTGTGCTGTTTTACCTCTTGCTCAGCAGTAGCAGGACCCACGAATTTATTGGGGGCCCCTTGCTATCAACACCATCGAATCCATTAAGGTTCTTAAAAGAAAAAAAAAAAAAAAGAGGGAAGCCATAATTCTTTCACCTTAACTTCAAGTCCCTCTGTTTAAGGATGCGTTCAAGGCACTCACACACACACACACACAAAGACACACACCCCCAGAGCCCCTCCCTGTACCACAGATCCCTTAATTTAGGTCGAGTATGACGGAATTGGACGGGTTGGCGTGAGATAGACCCTATGTATTTACCATCTGTAGATGCGTCTCCATGTCGGAATGGCGAAGGAGAGAGGGCGACACCACCGGTCTAATTCGAATCAGTCGTGTGTGGATAGCGTCCTCCAGGCGATGCTTTTGGTCGCTTACCCCGAGGCCAGGCCAGGAGGCGTTGCCCTAAGATTGGCGTCTGTTTTCTCCTCTTCCTCCTCTTCTTCCTCCTCTTCCTCTTCTTCCTCCTCCTCCTCCTCCCGACCTCCCACAACAGGGGACAGTGGGTGTTTCAAGTAAACGCTTATGAACGTGTCCCATCGTGTGTGTGTGTGTGTGTATATCCTGCACACGCTCTTTGCTCAGGGAGATGTGCACTTCACCCGCACTTATCACTGGGTTCCACCCGTCACCCACCTACACCCATGTATATTCTACCCACTGTGTATGCCCTAAGGCCCCACGTACCCACTGAGATTGGACCCAGCCACCCACACGATCACCGAAATGGCTTGTCTTTGTGCGCTTGATTTAAAGTATTTCCGCTTTCGCATGAACTCTGGAGGGTACCCAGAGACGAGGAGCTGGTTCCATTCCATTGGTACTCCTCTTCCATCGATTCGTTTAAAGGGCTTTTTCCTTTTTTGGACTATTAAGTACACTTAGACGACATGTTCCTCACGATGTAGTGGATGAACAGGCACTCTCCCCTCTTCTGCAGTATGACTTTGTTTTCTGCTCCCGAGAGGTGGCTGCCTGTGTGCCCCCCACCACTAGCTAGACCACGCAGTACTCGGGAAGCTGCTGCTGCGTCACGTGATCATGGGTGTGGCCGTCGGCAGCCCAAGGGGGTGGGCTGTTTTGATACCTGCATCCTTCCCTAGCTGCTGCTACGTCACATGATTACGGTGTGGCCATGGGTAGCTCAAGGGGGTGGGCCGTTTTGATACCTGCATCCTTCCCTAGCTGCTGCTACGTCACATGATTACGGTGTGGCCATCGGCAGCTCAAGGGGGTGGGCCGTTTTGATACCTGCTTCTTTCCCTACACCTCGAAGTTATGGAACTCTCTACCTTCCAATGTCTTTCCCACTAAGTATGACCTGGCACATTTCAAACGACAGGTCTTTCTCGTCCTACACAACTCGTAAATACATTCCCATGTCTTCTCCTTTTTCCGGGTCATGATTTTCTCTGTATTCCAATTGAGGGCCCGGCCTTGATGTGGACTTTGGCCCGTGATTGGAAACTTCAACATAAAAAGAAAGAAAAAAAACGTAGATTGTTTCTCTTGCGTTAATTTGTTGAAATGATTAGGTGGAGAGGGAGATGGGGGGGCTAATAGATTGCTTCTGTTTCGTGTCTTCCGTGACAAGATTAGGGACTGGGTTGGGTGGGAGTGGAAGTGGGGGCTACTGGCTAATCCCACCTTCGAATCCCTCTGGGGACCAGATCCTCCATGAGGATTTGTTGATGTACCTACTCACTCCCTCCCCCCCCCACCCTCTCGCCATCCCTCGCCCCCCTTAATGTCATTAGTTATCTGTGTGTGTGTGTGTGTGTGTGTGTGTGTGTGTCTTACGGAGAGAGAGAGAGAGAGAGAGAGAGAGAGAGAGAGAGAGAGAGAGAGAGAGAGAGAGACGGTACACACACACACACACACACACACACACACACACACACACACACACACACACACACACCTGGCATAGGCGTGTATGTATATGTGTGTGTGTGTGTGTCTGTGTCTGTATTTGTGTGTGTTACAGAGAGAGAGAGAGAGAGAGAGAGAGAGAGAGAGAGAGAGAGAGAGGGAGGGAGGGAAGGGAGTGTTTTACACCTTGTGTGTGTGTGTGTGTGTACTCTCTCTCTCTCTCTCTCCCTCTCTCTCTCTCTCTCTCTCTCTCTCTCTCTCTCTCTCTCTCTCTCTCTCTCTCTCTCTCTCCACCGCACACAAGAACAGATGAACCATCTGTTACAGATGGTTCATTCCCATTGTTTTTCCCTCTCCCCCTCTCCCCACACACAC
>NC_092274.1:6926275-6931275 GCF_036320965.1 Panulirus ornatus
TCTCTCCCTCTCTCTCTCATTCTCTCTCTCTCCCTCTCTCTCTCTCTCTCTCTCTCTCTCTCTCTCTCTCTCTCTCCTCGGTGACGTCATCAGATGGTTGGGCCCGATAACCATGTCATCGGTGTTTTGGGTGCCAGCTGGCGGTTGGGGGGGGGGGGGCATAGCCAGCTGGCACCCAGCCATCTGCGTTTGTTCTCAAAAGGGGGGGGAGGGGGCCTACGTCGTGCCAGCTGCGCGACTGGGCCAACCCGGCGACGCGAGTTCGAACCCCACCCCCTCCGTCGAACACAGGGGGGAAATGTGTGACCTTCCCAATGATGTATTTGCGATGGTCTTTGCGATCGGACCCCCTTCAGACCCCGTGGTAAAGAGACCCTTGGGAAGGATTTTACGGGCCCACGGCTCAAGGGTCGTATACCGTCGTGCTCAAGGGTCGTATATACCGTCGTGCTCAAGGGTCGTATATACCGTCGTGCTCAAGGGTCGTATACCGTCGTGCTCAAGGGGTCGTATACCGTCGTGCTCAAGGGGTCGTATACCATCGTGCTCAAGGGTCGTATACCGTCGTGCTCAAGGGGTCGTATACCGTCGTGCTCAAGGGGTCGTATACCGTCGTGCTCAAGGGGTCGTATACCGTCGTGCTCAAGGGTCGTATATACCGTCGTGGTCAAGGGGTCGTATACCGTCGTGGTCAAGGGGTCGTATACCGTCGTGCTCAAGGGTCGTATACCGTCGTGCTCAAGGGTCGTATACCGTCGTGCTCAAGGGTCGTATACCGTCGTGCTCAAGGGGTCGTATACCGTCGTGCTCAAGGGGTCGTATATACCGTCGTGCTCAAGGGGTCGTATACCGTCGTGGTCAAGGGGTCGTATACCGTCGTGCTCAAGGGTCGTATACCGTCGTGCTCAAGGGTCGTATACCGTCGTGCTCAAGGTTTGTATACCGTCGTGCTCAAGGGTCGTATACCGTCGTGCTCAAGGGGTCGTATACCGTCGTGCTCAAGGGGTCGTATACCGTCGTGCTCAAGGGGTCGTATACCGTCGTGCTCAAGGGGTCGTATACCGTCGTGCTCAAGGGGTCGTATATACCGTCGTGCTCAAGGGTCGTATACCGTCGTGCTCAAGGGTCGTATACCGTCGTGCTCAAGGGGTCGTATACCGTCCTGCTCAAGGGGTCGTATACCGTCGTGCTCAAGGGGTCGTATACTGTCGTGCTCAAGGGTCGTATACCGTCGTGCTCAAGGGTCGTATACCGTCGTGCTCAAGGGGTCGTATACCGTCGTGCTCAAGGGGTCGTATACCGTCGTGCTCAAGGGTCGTATATACCGTCGTGCTCAAGGGTCGTATACCGTCGTGCTCAAGGGTCGTATACCGTCGTGCTCAAGGGGTCGTATACCGTCGTGCTCAAGGGTCGTAAACCGTCGTGCTCAAGGGGTCGTATACCGTCGTGCTCAAGGGTCGTATACCATCGTGCTCAAGTGGATAAACGTTTTAAGTCATTAGTACAAGTGGTTCAGTCACTAGCACAAGTGGGTCAGTCGTCAGTACAAGTGGTTCAGTCATTAGTACAAGTGGTTAAGTCATTAGCGCAGGTGGTCATAGTCATTTGACCTCTGGACCCGCTGAGACCTCGTCTTCGAGGGTGGATAACGAGACGTCCTTATCCCCCCCACGTTATATCACAACGAGTACAATGAGGGAGGCTCCGCTACCCATTCCCTTGGGAATGGGCTTCGGTATAGAAATGGAAATGATAAGTGATGGGTGTGCCATAGAGTGGGGACATGTAGTGGTGAATCATACATTTTCTTCCGGGTTAATGGGGCTCCCACACCATTTTCTTCTGTCTCTGTTTCTTCCCTTACACCTCCTAGCTTTGGAGTTTTCGTGTCGTTCAAATGACTCGTTCAAGTCGAACCTGTTCAAATGACTCGTTCAAGTTGAACCTGTTCAAATGACTCGTTCAAGTTGAACCTGTTCAAATAACTCGTTCAAGTTGAACCTATTCAAATAACTCGTTCAAGTTGAACCTGTTCAAATGACTCGTTCAAGTTGAACCTGTTCAAATGACTCGTTCAAGTTGAATCTATTCAAATGACTCGTTCAAGTCGAACCTGTTCAAATAACTCGTTCAAGTTGAACCTATTCAAATAACTCGTTCAAGTTGAACCTGTTCAAATAACTCGTTCAAGTCGAACCTGTTCAAATAACTCGTTCAAGTTGAACCTGTTCAAATAACTCGTTCAAGTTGAATCTATTCAAATGACTCGTTCAAGTTGAACCTATTCAAATAACTCGTTCAAGTCGAACCTGTTCAAATAACTCGTTCAAGTTGAACCTATTCAAATAACTCGTTCAAGTTGAACCTGTTCAAATAACTCGTTCAAGTTGAACCTGTTCAAATGACTCGTTCAAGTTGAATCTATTCAAATGACTCGTTCAAGTCGAACCTGTTCAAATAACTCGTTCAAGTCGAACCTGTTCAAATAACTCGTTCAAGTCGAACCTATTCAAATAACTCGTTCAAGTTGAACCTGTTCAAATAACTCGTTCAAGTTGAACCTATTCAAATAACTCGTTCAAGTTGAACCTGTTCAAATAACTCGTTCAAGTTGAACCTGTTCAAATAACTCGTTCAAGTTGAACCTATTCAAATAACTCGTTCAAGTTGAACCTATTCAAATAACTCGTTCAAGTTGAACCTGTTCAAATGACTCGTTCAAGTTGAATCTATTCAAATGACTCGTTCAAGTCGAACCTGTTCAAATAACTCGTTCAAGTTGAACCTATTCAAATAACTCGTTCAAGTTCAACCTATTCAAATAACTCGTTCAAGTTGAACCTATTCAAATAACTCGTTCAAGTTCAACCTATTCAAATAACTCGTTCAAGTTGAACCTATTCAAATAACTCGTTCAAGTTGAACCTATTCAAATAACTCGTTCAAGTTGAACCTGTTCAAATAACTCGTTCAAATCGAACCTGTTCAAATAACTCGTTCAAGTTGAACCTGTTCAAATAACTCGTTCAAGTCGAACCTGTTCAAATAACTCGTTCAAGTCGAACCTATTCAAATAACTCGTTCAAGTTGAACCTGTTCAAATAACTCGTTCAAGTCGAACCTATTCAAATAACTCGTTCAAGTTGAACCTGTTCAAATAACTCGTTCAAGTTGAACCTATTCAAATAACTCGTTCAAGTTGAACCTATTCAAATAACTCGTTCAAGTTGAACCTATTCAAATAACTCGTTCAAGTTGAACCTGTTCAAATAACTCGTTCAAGTCGAACCTATTCAAATAACTCGTTCAAGTTGAACCTATTCAAATAACTCGTTCAAGTTGAACCTATTCAAATAACTCGTTCAAGTTGAACCTATTCAAATAACTCGTTCAAGTTCAACCTATTCAGACGCCCGTTCAAAATCAAAGGTTCAAATTAAGCCACAGAAAAAAACCCGTAAAAGTTCAATTATGATCTTTATTATCTCTTGCAATAAGGTTCATTGTCCTTCTCCACCTTCCCCAGAAGTTCTGTTCTTCTTACCCCTTCCCCCTTAAAGCCCCTTCCCCCCTTAAAGCCCCTTCCCCCTTAAAGCCCCCTTAAAGCCCCTTCCCCCTTAAAGCCCCTTCCCCCTTAAAGCCCCTTACCCCCTTAAGCCCCCTGAAAGCCCCTTCCCCCTTAAAGCCCCTTCCCCTTAAGCCCCCTTACCCCCTTAAGCCCCTTCCCCCTTAAAGCCCCTTCCCCCCTTAAGCCCCCTTAAGCCCCCTTACCCCTTCTCCCCCCTCACCCCCCTTAGAATCGAGACGGGGTCATCCTTTTGGTCCAATTCCCGAGCCAAATCAAGGGAAAATATCACAAAGCTTCCGCAAGTTTGAGCACTGTCTTCCCCCCCTTACTCCCAGAACCCAGCCGTGAAATACGTTTGGTCGGGTTTCCCGTGAAATACGGTTTCGGGTTCGGCTTTCCCGTGAAATACGGTTTCGGGTTCGGCTTTCCCGTGAAATACGCGTTTGACTCTTATCATTTCACTCTCGAATACTTTCATTTACTTGGGAATATTGAAGATTACAATACAGATATTGAAAAGTAATGGGGAATATTCCCCCTCCCCTCCCCGCTCCCCATACACCAATAAAGATATTCCAAATGTGTCATATATTATATATCCCTGAGAGGTGTCATGTGTCATATATCCCCTGATGTGTGTCATGTGTCATATATCCTCAAGGGTGTCATATATCCTCAAGGGTGTGTCATGTGTCATATATCCTCGAGGGTGTGTCATGTGTCATATCCTCAAGGGTGTGTCATGTGTCATATATCCTTAAGGGTGTCACGTGTCATATATATGACCTGATGGTTGTCATGTGTCATATATCCTCAAGGGTGTGTCATGTGTCATATATCCTCAAGGGTGTGTCATGTGTCATATATCCTTAAGGGTGTCACGTGTCATATATATGACCTGATGGTTGTCATGTGTCATATATCCTCAAGGGTGTGTCATGTGTCATATATCCTCAAGGGTGTGTCATATATCCTCAAGGGTGTCATGTGTCATATATCCTCAAGGGTGTGTCATATATCCTCAAGGGTGTGTCATGTGTCATATATCCTCAAGGGTGTGTCATGTGTCATATATCCTTAAGGGTGTCACGTGTCATATATATGACCTGATGGTTGTCATGTGTCATATCCTCAAGGGTGTGTCATGTGTCATATATCCTCAAGGGTATGTCATGTGTCATATATCCTCAAGGGTGTCATGTGTCATATATCCTCAAGGGTGTGTCATATATCCTCAAGGGTGTGTCATATATCCTCAAGGGTGTGTCATGTGTCATATATCCTCAAGGGTGTGTCATATATCCTCAAGGGTGTGTCATGTGTCATATATCCTCAAGGGTGTGTCATGTGTCATATATCCTCAAGGGTGTGTCATATATCCTCAAGGGTGTGTCATGTGTCATATATCCTCAAGGGTGTGTCATGTGTCATA
>NC_092274.1:6936275-6938775 GCF_036320965.1 Panulirus ornatus
TTTAAACCCCCCCTCCCCAACATAGCTCGGGACCACCCCTTTTTTTTACCCCCCCTTTACCCAAAAATAGAACGGACCCCCCTATGTTTAACCCCCCCCTCAAACCCCAAAATAGCTTGTTTCCAAAACCCCTTGTGACACCCCCTCCCCCCAATAGCTTGTACCCCCCTTGTTTAACCCCCCCCCCCACCCCCAAGCGCTGTCACAAACCCCTTTTTTTTTCCCCCTCCTCCCAAACATGCTCGGGACACCCCCTTTTTACCCCCTCCTCACCCCACATAGCTCTGGACCACCCCCCTTTTTTTCCCCCTCTTTCCCCAACATAACCTGTACACACCCCCTTTTTTTACCCCCCCCTCACCCCCATAGCTCTGTACACACCCCTTTTTTCCCCCCTCCTCCCCCCCCCTAGCCTGTACACATTTGTTTACCCCCCCCCCATCCCCATGCTCTGCACACACCCCTTGTTTACCCCCCCTTCTCCACCCAACATAGCTCTGTACACACCCTTTGTTAAAACCCCCTCCTCCCCCCAAAAAGGGTTGACCCCCCCGGGGTTTTCCCCCTTCACCCAAAAGCTCGTACACACCCCGTTTTACCCCCTCCTCACCCAACATAGCTTGTACACCCCCTTTGTTTACCCCCCCCCTCACCCAACATAGCTCTGTACACCCCCTTTGTTTACCCCCTCCCCCCAGCATAGCTCCCGTACCCCCCTTTGTTACCCCCCCCCACCCAAAAATAGCTTTTGTACCACCCCCTTTTTTTAACCCCCCCCCAAAACCCCACTTAGCTCTGTACACACCCCTTTGTTTAACCCCCCTCCTCACCCATATGCTCTGAACACCCCTTTTTTTACCCCCCCTCCCCAACATGCCGGGTACACACCCCTTTTTTTACCCCGCCCACACCCCATAGCTCCGGGGCACCCCCTTTGGGTTTTCCCCCCCCTCACCCACATACTCTGTACACACCCTTTGTTTACCCCCTCCACACAAAAAGTCTGTACAAAAACCCTTTGTTTACCGCTCCTCCCCATAAGCTCTGTAACACCCCTTTGTTTACCCTCCTCACCCAACAAGCTCTGACACACCCCCTTTTTTTACCCCCCCCCCCCCCCCAAACATAGCTCTGTCACAAAACCCCTTTTTTTACGCCCCCTCACCCGTAAAAGGGTCTGTACACACCCTTTGTTTACCGCCTCCCCACCCAACTAGCCTGTTCACACCCCTTTGTTACCCCCCCCCTCACCCAAAATAGCTCGTACACACCCCTTTTGGTTACCCCTCTCACCCCACATAGCTCTTTTACACACCCCTTGGTTTTTCTACCCCTCCCCAACATAGTCGTAAAACACCCCTTGTTTATCCCCCCCTCACCCAACATAGCTTTGTACACACCCCTGTGTTTACACGCCCTCCTCACCCAACATAGCTCTGTACACACCCCTTTGTTTACCCCCTCCTCACCCAACATAGCTCTGTACACACCCCTTTGTTTACCCCCCTCCTCACCCAACATAGCTCTGTACACACCCCTTTGTTTACCCCCTCCTCACCCAACATAGCTCTGTACACACCCCTTTGTTTACCCCCTCCTCACCCAACATAGATCTGTACACACCCCTATGTTTACCCCCTCCTCACCCAACATAGCTCTGTACACACCCCTTTGTTTACCCCCTCCTCACCCAACATAGCTCTGTACACACCCCTTTGTTTACACCCCCCTACAGCCTCTAAGGGAGTCTGCAGTCCCCTGCTACTGTACGTAGCGCAGCCCTTGAAGGGGGGGGGGGGTCCAGGGCTACCTTTAAAACACAAGTCCCATGTAAACACCAAGACAACAGTTGACATTGCTACTCATGTAAATCAATTTGTAAATGAAATCTTTTTTCTCATCTTTTTTGTTTACATTGGTACGAATCAATGTGTCTTTTTGTTTACATTGGTACGAATCAATGTGTCTTTTTGTTTACATTGGTACGAATCAATGTGTCATTTTGTTTACATTGGTACGAATCAATGTGTCTTTTTGTTTACATTGGTACGAATCAATGTGTCTTTTTGTTTACATTGGTACGAATCAATGTCTTTTTGTTTACATTGGTACGAATCAATGTGTCTTTTTGTTTACATTGGTACAAATCATTGTGTCTTTTTGTTTACATTGGTACGAATCAATGTGTCTTTTTGTTTACATTGGTACGAATCAATGTGTCTTTTTGTTTACATTGGAACGAATCAGTGTGTCTTTTTGTTTACATTGGTACGAATCAATGTGTCTTTATTTACACTGGTACGAATCAATGTGTCTTTTTGTTTACATTGGTACGAATCAATGTGTCTTTATTTACATTGGTACGAATCAATGTGTCTTTTTGTTTACATTGGTACGAATCAATGTGTCTTTATTTACATTGGTACGAATCAATGTGTCTTTTTGTTTACATTGGAACGAATCAGTGTGTCTTTTTGTTTATATTGGTACGAATCAATGT
>NC_092274.1:6943775-6948775 GCF_036320965.1 Panulirus ornatus
ATCTCCCCCACCCACTGGCGTAATCTCCCCTCACCCAATGGCTTAATTTCCCCCTTCTCCCAAAACACTTCGAAAATTATAAGTGTAACACTTGCCTGCTACTTAACAGAACCCCCCCCCCCCCTTGAGTGCTGGGGGAGGGGAGGGGGGATTAAGAACAAAAAGGGGGAGTGGTGGTGGGGGGGGTTGAAGGGGAGGATATTAGGGGTCAAATTTGTATGTTTTAGGGGAGGTTAGATAATGGGGGGGGAGGGGAAGTGCCCGGGGGTGTTAACACAGGCCTCCCTTACCCACACCCCTCCCCCCCTCCTCCCCTCCCCCCTCCTCCCCTCCTCCCCTCTTATGGTCAACACTTGACACAATCATTCCCACTTTTTTCATTCATGTCCTCTCCCCTCTCCCTCTCTCTCCCCTCTCTGAAAACATAGAAACTAGCCCCTAAATTCTCATTTGTGGGGCCCCCCTTACCCCCCCAAGACACACACACACACACACACACATATACACACACACACACACACATTCACACACATTACACGCACGTGCACACACACACACCCACACACACACACACACACACACACACACACACACACACAATACACGCACACACACACACACACACACTACACGCACACACACACACACACACACACACACACACACACACACACACACACACACATACTACACGCACGTACACACACACACACACAGCGAGGGGTCCAGGCTGTGAAAGTCCAGCTGGGAGAGAGAGAGAGAGAGAGAGAGAGAGAGAGAGAGAGAGAGAGTGGGGGGGGGGCGGGGGGGTGGATGTTGACACGGATACGCTTTGGCTGTAAATTGACTGCGTAAACACAGGCAGATGTGCTTCTAGTGGGGGAGGGGAGGGATGGGGAGGGGAGGGATTGAAGAGGTGGGAGGTTTGGGAAAGCGGTGAAGAAGGGGATGGGGTTGGGGGGAAATGAGGTGGGATTGTATCCTTTCTCCCTCCCTCCCCTTCCCAACTAGGGATGAAATGGGGATGGGGAGGAAAAATTAAGGGGGGGGGGTAGGGGAGGGGAGAGGATAGGATGGGACGCTGACCCCCTCCCCTCCCCAGCCCCCCCATCTCTGCCTTGGGTCAAGATGGCGTATGGGTTATCGAGGTCACCTTGGAGAATGCGTCGGAGACAGGACAAGTGCGTACAGAGTGCGTACAGAGTGTAAGGTAAGCGAGGACTAGTGCGTACATAGTGCGTACAGAGTGTAAGGCAAGCGTATCGTGAGTACATCGGTGATCTAGGGCGTATACTGAGACAGCGTAAGTGCGTACAGGGTGTAAGGTATGCGTATCGTGAGGTCAGCGACGGTACGACCCCTAGTTTACGACGGTACGACCCCTTGTTTACGACGGTACGACCCCCTTGTTTACGACGGTACGACCCCCTTGTTTACGACGGTACGACCCCCTTGTTTACGACGGTGCGACCCCTTGTTTACGACGGTACGACCCCCTTCTTTACGACGGTACGACCCCCTTGTTTACGACGGTACGACCCCTTTGTTTACGACGGTACGACCCCCTTGTTTACGACGGTACGACCCCCTTGTTTACGACGGTACGACCCCTTTGTTTACGACGGTACGACCCCCTTGTTTACGACGGTACGACCCCCTTGTTTACGACGGTACGACCCCCTTGAATAAATAATATATATATATATATATATATATATATATATATATATATATATATAGTGTATATGAACGCACTCTTTCATAGAGCACAGAATGGCCTCCATAACAGCATGGACTCGAACCCAGGAACTTTTGCGTGGTAGTTGGGAACGCGGTCGTAGCCGAGTGGTTAGCGTACCCAAGCTACCACTCAGAGGTCCCGTGTTCGAGTCCTTGCTGTTATGGAGGGCATTGTGTGCGTGATACACACACACGCACACACAGAGGTGTCGTAGAAAACGGGAAATGGAGGGGGTGCTTGCCCGTGAACAGCCGCACACGCACAGTGAAGGGAGAGTTTGACACGCCTTCCCTTCCATCTTCCCCAGTTGGCTCCCTCCCCTCTCACTCACTCTCCCTCCCTCTCCCTCCCTCACTCCATCCCTCCCATCCACCCACTCCAGGGAGGGGATGGTGGAGGGGTTAGCGAGGGGTAAGGGGGGGTGATGGAGGGGAGAAGGTAAAGGAGGGGTTGGGGAAGGGTGAGGGGGTGAGGGGTGATGGTTCGGGTGGTGGTAATACAGGAGGCCAGATAAAGGGGGGAATGGGGAGAGGAAGGGGAGAGAGAGAGAGGGGAATGGGAGGGGGTGTGGATATATTAGGGTAATGGCTTCATTAAGGTGGGGAAGGGGAGGTGTTAATTATGGACTACCGGAGCTGAAATATATGATTTAGATAAACATTTTGAACTACCCCCTTCCTCCCTCCCTCCCCAAGACGTAGAGGGAAGTGAGATAAAGGACTAGATAAATCAGTTATTGTTCTCTATTATACGTAAGGACTAGATAAATCAGTTATTGTCCTCTATTATACGTAAGGACTAGATAAATCAGTTATTGTCCTCTATTATACGTAAGGACTAGATAAATCAGTTATTGTCCTCTATTATACGTAAGGACAAGATAAATCAGTTATTGTCCTTTATTATACGTAAGGACTAGATAAATCAGTTATTGTCCTCTATTATACGTAAGGACTAGATAAATCAGTTATTGTCCTTCATTATACGCAAGGACAAGATAATTCAGTTATCGTCCTTTATTTTACGTCGTGCGACGCACGGAGAGGCAGACGGTGGAAATTCGTAAAGTTTCGTGCGTTTATGAACACGAATAATCACCACGTAGATGTATTGGTACCCACTGTGTACACTCTGTACTGGCCCACCCACCCACCTACCCACCTACCCCACTGCTATGTGTCCCCCTCACCCACACTATCACAGACCCACATGTTACCCACCTATACCCATGTATTGGTACCCACTGTGTACACTCTGTACTGGCCACCCACCCACCTACCCACCTACCCCACTGCTATGTGTCCCCCTCACCCACACTATCACAGACCCACTTGTCACCCACCTATACCCATGTATTGTACCCACTGTGTACACTCTGTACTGGCCACCCACCCACCTACCCACCTACCCCACTGCTATGTGTCCCCCTCACCCACACTATCACAGACCCACTTGTCACCCACCTATACCCATGTATTGTACCCACTGTGTACACTCTGTACTGGCCACCCACCCACCTACCCACCTACCCCACTGCTATGTGTCCCCCTCACCCACACTATCACAGACCCACATGTTACCCACCTATACCCATGTATTGGTACCCACTGTGTACGCTCTGTACTGGCCACCCACCCACCTACCCACCTACCCCACTGCTATGTGTCCCCTTCACCCACACTATAACAGACCCACTTGTCACCCACCTATACCCATGTATTGTACCCACTGTGTACGCTCTGTACTGGCCACCCACCCACCTACCCACCTACTCCACTGCTGTGTGTCCCCCTCACCCACACTATCACAGACCCACTTGTCACCCACCTATACCCATGTATTGTACCCACTGTGTACACTCTGTACTGGCCACCCACCCACCTACCCACCTACCCCAGTGCTATGTGTCCCCCTCACCCACACTATCACAGACCCACATGTTACCCACCTATACCCATGTATTGGTACCCACTGTGTACGCTCTGTACTGGCCACCCACCCACCTACCCACCTACCCCACTGCTATGTGTCCCCTTCACCCACACTATAACAGACCCACTTGTCACCCACCTATACCCATGTATTGTACCCACTGTGTACGCTCTGTACTGGCCACCCACCCACCTACCCACCTACTCCACTGCTGTGTGTCCCCTTCACCCGCACTATCACAGACCCACTTGTCACTCACCTATACCCATGTATTGTACCCACTGTGTACGCTATATCGCTATGTATTGGCCCACCCACTTACCCACCTACCCCACTGCTGTGTTCCCCTTCACCCACACTATCACAGACCCACCTGTTACCCACCTATGTCCACGTACATAACTAAAAACAGACATGTACACCCCACACATACAAAAACTCCATACAGACATACATAGATAAAACACACATGTACACCCCACACATACAGACACTCCATACAGACATACATAGATAAAACACACATGTACACCCCACACATACAGACACTCCATACAGACATACATAGATAAAACACACATGTACACCCCACACATACAGACACTCCATACAGGCATACATAACTGAAACAGACATCTACACCCCGTACAGGGAGACCACACACACACCAAAAAAAAAACACCCTGAGGTTGGACAACGGTGGAGTGAGAGAGAGAGGGGGGGATGTGGGGGGGGGGGGGAGGGGGAGGGAGGACCTAATCAATAAATAGAAAGGGACGGGATGGGTGTAGGGGGGTGTGTTGAGGGGGGGTGGGTGTAGGGGGTGTAGGGGGGACACTCTCTCCGGGAGAAGCATGTGTATGGGTGAGTCTGGGTGGGGGGTGGGGGGGTGTACTGGCTTCTTAAACCCCCCTTTCTCTCTCTCTCTCTCTCTCTCTCTCTCTCTCTCTCTCTCTCTCTCTCTCTCTCTCTCTCACCCTCTTCCGTGGCCCTTCCCTTGTTCTTACAACCTTCACCCTAACCCTCTCTCTCTCTCTCTCTCTCTCTCTCTCTCTCTCTCTCTCTCTCTCTCTCTCTCTCTCTCTCTCTCTCTCTCAAAAGACCCAATCAGAGAGAGAGAGAGAGTTCTTGTGGTCTGATCCATTTCATTATTAGATTTTGATTATTGAACGACCGAGACATTAGTCAGCCTGGGGTGGTAGGGGTGAGGTGGTGGAGAAAGGGGGGGGGTTATGATTAGGATGGGTTGTGGGGTGTAGGGTGGGTTGTGGGGTGTAGGATGGGTTGTGGGGTGTAGGATGGGTTGTGGGGTGTAGGATGGGTTGTA
>NC_092274.1:6956275-6958775 GCF_036320965.1 Panulirus ornatus
TAGCGTGTTTTGCCCGCGTAAATCTCTGTCCACTGTGGGTCGTTGTGCATAAGTTGTTGGATTGGGTTGTCGTTTGTAGGGGAGACGCGTATCGTTTACCGCTGATTTAAGGCGCGCCCGGTGCGCCTCTGCGTGTGTGTGTGTGTGTGTGTGTGTGTGTGTGTGGGGATGGGGGGATGGGATTTCAAAGCTGGTCACCATTGAAGGAACTTATATGGTTCACCCATCCCCCACACTCAGCCACCCCTTTAATCCCTCCCCTCCCACTCAGCCACCCCTTTAATCCCTTCCCCCACTCAGCCACGCCTTTAATCCCTCCCCTCCCACTCAGCCACGCCTTTAATCCCTCCCCCACTCAGCTACGCCTTTAATCCCTCCCCTCCCACTCAGCCACCCCTTTAATCCCTCCTCCACTCAGCCACGCTTCTAATCCCTCCCCCCACTCAGCCACCCCTTTAATCCCTCCCCCACTCAGCCACGCCTTTAATCCCTCCCCCCACTCAGCCACCCCTTTAATCCCTCCTCCCACTCAGCCGCCCCTTTAATCCCTCCCCTCCCACTCAGCCACGCATCTAATCCCTCCCCCCACTCAGCCACGCCTTTAATCCCCCCCCCACTCAGCCACCCCTTTAATCCCTCCCCCACTCAGCCACGCCTTTAATCCCTCCCCCACTCAGCCACCCTTTAATCCCTCCCCCCACTCAGCCACCCTTTAATCCCTTACACCCCTTATCCCTAGCCCCTTAAATCCCCCTCAGTCACCCCTTTCATCCCCTTTCAGTCACCCCATTAATTCCCCCCCTCAGCCACTCCCTTAACCCCCCCCCACTCACCCACCCCATTAATCCCCCCCCTCAGCCACTCCCTTAACTAACCCCACTTCCACTCAGCCACCCCTTATCCTCAACCCCCCTCAGCCACTCCCTTAACCCCCCCCACTCACCCACCCCATTAACCCCTCAGCCCTCCCTTAACCCCCACCCACTCACCCACCCCATTAACCCCCTCAGCCACTCCCTTAACCCCTCCACTCACCCACCCCATTAACCCCCCTCAGCCACTCCCTTAACACCCCTTCCACTCACCCACCCCATTAACCCCCCCTCAGCCACTCCCTTAACACCCCTTCCACTCACCCACCCATTAACCCCCCTCAGCCACTCCCTTAACCCCACCCACTCACCCAACCCATTAACCCCTACCCCCCCTACTCCCTTAACACCCCTTCCACTCACCCCACCCCATTAACCCCCCCTCAGCCACTCCCTTAACACCCCTTCCACTCACCCATCCCATTAACCCCTCCTCAGCCACTCCCTTAACACCCCTTCCACTCACCCACCCCATTAATCCCTCCTCAGCCACTCCCTTAACACCCCTTCCACTCACCCACCCCATTAATCCTACCTTCACCCACCCCTTTAAACACCCCCCCCTGCTTCACCCCCTTTAACACACCCCCTCCCTCACCCCCTTTTGAAATCGTGGGAGGCGGGAGGGATGGCCAGAGGGATGAAGGCCGGATGAGAGCTGGGCAGTATAATATCCGGTCCGGTTAAGGGGCTCTTAACCGGAGTCCTCATAAGACGGACCGGTTAAACGTAGCCTGATGGTCCGTAACGCGGGTGCCAGCTGGTTTAGGTAGATGGAGACGGGATGGTAAAGTAGATGGACTTCCTCCCCTTCCATCAGTGTAGATGGAGATGGGATGGTAAAGTAGATGGACTCCCTCCCCTTCCATCAGTGTAGATGGAGACGAGATGGTAAAGCAGGTAGACTCCCTCCCCTTCCATCAGTGTAGATGGAGACGAGATGGTAAAGCAGATAGACTCCCTCCCCTTCCATCAGTGTAGATGGAGACGAGATGGTAAAGCAGATGGACTCCCTCCCCTTCCATAAGTAGAGATGGAGACGGGATGGTAAAGCAGATAGACTCCCTCCCCTTCCATCAGTGTAGATGGAGACGAGATGGTAAAGCAGATAGACTCCCTCCCCTTCCATCAGTGTAGATGGAGACGAGATGGTAAAGCAGATAGACTCCCTCCCCTTCCATCAGTAGAGATGGAGACGAGATGGTAAAGCAGATGGCCTCCCTCCCCTTCCATCAGTAGAGATGGAGGCGAGATGGTAAAGCAGATGGACTCCCTCCCCTTCCATCAGTAGAGATGGAGACGAGATGGTACTCTTTTAAAGGTTCGGTCGCAATGTCCGGGTTCGAACCCTGGGCCATGGTTACATGACCTGGTCATAGACCGCTGTGCGCCACAGATAGAAGGTGGCACCCACTGTGCCACAGGCAACATACTCCCACTGTGCCACATACAGACAGACGTCACCCACTGTGCCACAACATACTCCCACTGTGCCACATACACACAGACGTCACCCACTGTGCCACAGACAACATACACCCACTGTGCCACATACAGACGTCACCCACTGTGCCACATACACACATACACCCACTGTGCCACATACAGACGTCACCCACTGTGCCACA
>NC_092274.1:6963775-6981275 GCF_036320965.1 Panulirus ornatus
TCACACCGCACCCTTTCCCTTACCTCCACCCCCCCTCCCTTTCCCTTACCTCCACACCCTCCTCCCTTTCCCTTACCTCCACACCCTCCCTTTCCCTTACCTCCACACCCCTCCCTTTCCCTTACCTCCACCCCCCCCCCTTTCCCTTACCCTTACCTCCACACCCTCCCTTTCCCTTACCTCCACACCCCCCCTTTCCCTTACCTCCACACCCCCCCTTTCCCTTACCTCCACACCGCACCCTTTCCCTTACCTCCACACACCCCCCTTTCCCTTACCTCCACACCCCCCCTTTCCCTTACCTCCACACCCCCCCTTTCCCTTACCTCCATACCCCCCCCTTTAGCCTAAGGGGGGGTGTTAATCCCCCCTCCCCCCCTCCCCCCGGCAACGTGAAGATGAAACCCCCTTCCAAAACTCTGTCACCGATGCAATAATACCTTTTCGTACGGAAAGGGTTAGAAGAAGGGGTGGTCACTGGCACAACCAAAATAACCCTTTTCGTATTGAAAGGGTTAGAAGAAGAGGTTAATGAAACAGGACATCAATTAAGCCCTTTCGTATTGAAAGGGTTAGAAAAGGGGGTAATTATGGACGACATCAATTTAACCCTTTCGTATTGAAAGGGTTAGAAAAGGGGGTAATTATGGACGACATCAATTTAACCCTTTCGTATTGAAAGGGTTAGAAAAGGGGGTAATTATGGACGACATCAATTTAACCCTTTCGTATTGAAAGGGTTAGAAAAGGGGGTAATTATGGACGACATCAATTTAACCTTTTCTTATTGAAAGGGTTAGAAAAGGGGTTTGTTACGTACATCAATTTAGCCCTTTCGTATTGAAAGGGTTAGAAAAGGGGGTAATTATGGACGACATCAATTTAGCCCTTTCGTATTGAAAGGGTTAGAAAAGGGGTAATTATGGACGACATCAATTTAACCCTTTCGTATGGAAAGGGTTAGAAAAGGGGTTTGTTATGTACGACATCAATTTAACCCTTTCGTATTGAAAGGGTTAGAAAAGGGGCTAATTATGTACATCAATTTAACCCTTTCGTATTGAAAGGGTTAGAAAAGGGTGTAATTATGGACGACATCAATTTAACCCTTTCGTATTGAAAGGGTTAGAAAAGGGGTTTGTTATGTACGACATCAACCTTTTCTTATTGAAAGGGTTAGAAAAGGGGTTTGTTATGTACGACATCAATTCAACCTTTTCTTATTGAAAGGGTTAGAAAAGGGGTTTGTTATGTACGACATCAATTTAACCTTTTCTTATTGAAAGGGTTAGAAAAGGGCGTAATTATGGACGTCATCAATTTAACCCTTTCGTATGGAAAGGGTTAGAAAAGGGGTTTGTTATGTACGACATCAATTTAACCCTTTCGTAATGAAAGGGTTAGAAAAGGGGGTAATTATGGACGCCATCAATTTAACCCTTTCGTATTGAAAGGGTTAGAAAAGGGGGTAATTATGGACGACATCAATTTAACCCTTTCGTATTGAAAGGGTTAGAAAAGGGGGTAATTATGGACTACATCAATTTAACCCTTTCTTATTGAAAGGGTTAGAAAAGGGGTTAATGAAACACGACATCAATTTAGCCCTTTCGTATTGAAAGGGTTAGAAAAGGGGTTTGTTACATACGACATCAATTTAACCCTTTCGTATTGAAAGGGTTAGGAAAGGGGGTAATTATGGACGACATCAATTTAACCCTTTCGTATTGAAAGGGTTAGAAAAGGGGGTAATTATGTACGACATCAATTTAACCCTTTCGTATTGAAAGGGTTAGAAAAGGGGGTAATTATGTACGACATCAATTTAACCCTTTCGTATTGAAAGGGTTAGAAAAGGGGGTAATTATGGACGACATCAATTTAACCCTTTCGTATTGAAAGGGTTAGAAAAGGGGTTTGTTATATACGACATCAATTTAACACTTTCGTAATGAAAGGGTTAGGAAAAAAAAGAAGAGGCATTGAGAAGGTCAAGCTGTTTGTGCCTCAGGGTTGCTTAGCAAACTAGACAGCTAAAGCTGCCCAGCTAAGCTGAGCTAGACAGCTAAAGCTGCCCAGCTAAGCTGAGCTAGACAGCTAAAGCTGCCCAGCTAAGCTGAACTAGACAGCTAAAGCTGCCCAGCTAAGCTGAGCTAGACAGCTAAAGCTGCCCAGCTAAGCTGAGCTAGACAGCTAAAGCTGCCCAGCTAAGCTGAGCTAGACAGCTAAAGCTGCCCAGCTAAGCTGAGCTAGACAGCTAAAGCTGCCCAGCTAAGCTGAGCTAGACAGCTAAAGCTGCCCAGCTAAGCTGAGCTAGACAGCTAAAGCTGCCCAGCTAAGCTGAACTAGACAGCTAAAGCTGCCCAGCTAAGCTGAACTAGACAGCTAAAGCTGCCAGCTAAGCTGAGCTAGACAGCTAAAGCTGCCCAGCTAAGCTGAACTAGACAGCTAAAGCTGCCTAGCTAAGCTGAACTAGACAGCTAAAGCTGCCCAGCTAAGCTGAGCTAGACAGCTAAAGCTGCCCAGCTAAGCTGAACTAGACAGCTAAAGCTGCCCAGCTAAGCTGAGCTAGACAGCTAAAGCTGCCCAGCTAAGCTGAACTAGACAGCAAAAGCTGCCCAGCTAAGCTGAGCTAGACAGCTAAAGCTGCCCAGCTAAGCTGCATAAAGCTTAGTGGTGAAGATTCTCCCACGGTGGCGTGGTCACACTATGAGGCCACCACACGTGTCCCAGGACCCACGTGGTCAGACCTGGAGGCCACCACACGTGTCCCAGGACCCACGTGGTAGACCTGGAGGCAACCACATGTGTCCCAGGACCCACGTGGTCGCACGTGGAGGCCACCACACGTGTCCCAGGACCCACGTGGTCGCACGTGGAGGCCACCACACGTGTCCCAGGACCACGTGCTAGACCTGGAGGCCACCACATGTGTCCCAGGACCACGTAGTAGACCTGGAGGCCACCACATGTGTCCCAGGACAACGTGCTAGACCTGGAGGCCACCACACGTGTCCCAGGACCCACGTGGTCAGATCTGGAGGCCACCACACGTGTCCCAGGACCCACGTGCTAGACCTGGAGGCCACCACACGTGTCCCAGGACCCACGTGCTAGACCTGGAGGCCACCACACGTGTCCCAGGACCCACGTGGTAGACCTGGAGGCCACCACATGTGTCCCAGGACCACGTGCTAGACCTGGAGGCCACCACACGTGTCCCAGGACCCACGTGGTCAGACCTGGAGGCCACCACACGTGTCCCAGGACCCACGTGCTAGACCTGGAGGCCACCACACGTGTCCCAGGACCCACGTGGTCAGATCTGGAGCCCACCCCAGGACCACTGGTAGACCTGGAGGCCACCAGACGTGTCCCAGGACCCACGTGGTAGACCTGGAGGCCACCACACGTGTCCCAGGACCCACGTGCTAGACCTGGAGGCCACCAGACGTGTCCCAGGACCCACGTGGTCAGACCTGGAGACGACCACACGTGTCCCAGGACCCACGTGCTCGACCACGTGTTGGCACTAACGTGTTCCCACGTGGTTGCGCGTGGGAGGTTGGCGTGAGGGGTGGTCGGGGGGGGCCAAGGTGGGGCCAAGGTGGGGCCAAGTGGAGCCAAGGTGGGAGGAAGGATGTGGTCAAGGCAGACGGAGGGGAGAGAGAGAGAGAGAGAGTGGGGAGATAAAACCCCTCACAGGAAGGCTGGGGAGATTAAAGTTCCCAACCCCATTGGAATAGGATGTTGTGGGGAGACTATCTGGGATAGACGTGGGGAGAAATGTGTTGGGAGAGGGGAGGAAGGATGTGGTCAAGACAGACGGAGGGGAGTGGGGAGAAAGACAGAGTGGGGAGATAAACCCCCTCACAGGAAGGCTGGGGAGATTAAAGCTCCCAACCCCATTGGAATAGGATGTCATGGGGAGACTATCTGGGATAGACGTGGGGAGGAATGTGTTGGGAGAGGGGAGGAAGGATGTGGTCAAGACAGACGGAGGGGAGTGGGGAGAAAGACAGAGTGGGGAGATAAACCCCCTCACAGGAAGGCTGGGGAGATTAAAGCTCCCAACCCCATTGGAATAGGATGTCATGGGGAGACTATCTGGGATAGACGTGGGGAGAAATGTGTTGGGAGAGGGGAGGAAGGATGTAGTCAAGGCAGACGGAGGGGAGTGGGGAGATAAGACCCCTCACAGGAAGGGTGGGGAGATTAAAGTTCCCAACACCCCATTGGAATAGGATGTCATGGGGAGACTATCTGGGATAGACGTGGGGAGATATGTGTTGGGAGAGGAGAGGGGAGGGTAATGGGGGGCCAGGAGGGGAGTTCTGGGGTGGGGAGGGGAGAGGAGTGACAGTTACCTTACTAGAATGGGGTGGTTATAGGGTCGTTACCCTCGTGGTTACCCATGTGGGGAGGGGAGGTGGGTAGTGGGGAGGTGAAGGATACAGTGGTGGTTTACGCCCCTGTTGGACTGATGTAACACACCGTTACTGTACAAGGTAACTGGTAACAGTCGGTATTCGTTACCTGATGACTAAGTAACCTTACAAGGTAACTGGTAACAGTCGGTATTCGTTACCTGATGACTGAGTAACCGTACAAGGTAACTGGTAACAGTCGGTATTCGTTACCTGATAATTAAGTAACCGTACAAGGTAACTGGTAACAGTCGGTATTCGTTACCTGATAATTAAGTAACCGTACAAGGTAACTGGTAACAGTTGATGATTACTTGTTACTAAGTGACTGGGTCAATTTTCTTTAAATAAAGTTTCTTATCTGGCTCTAAAGTAGCTTTCTAAGTGGTTCCTAAGTGGTTACTAAGTGGTTCCTAAGTGGTTCCTAAGTGGTTACTAAGTGGCTCCTAAGTGGTTACTAAGTGGTTCCTAAGTGGTTACTAAGTGGTTACTGTGGTTACTAAGTGGTTACTAAGTGGTTCCTAAGTGGTTACTAAGTGGTTACTAAGTGGTTCCTAAGTGGTTACTAAGTGGTTCCTAAGTGGTTCCTAAGTGGTTACTAAGTGGTTACTAAGTGGTTACTAAGTGGTTCCTAAGTGGTTACTAAGTGGTTCCTAAGTGGTTCCTAAGTGGTTACTAAGTGGTTCCTAAGTGGTTACTAAGTGGTTCCTAAGTGGTTCCTAAGTGGTTCCTAAGTGGTTACTAAGTGGTTACTAAGTGGTTCCTAAGTGGTTACTAAGTGGTTTCTAAGTGGTTACTAAGTGGTTCCTAAGTGGTTACTAAGTGGTTACTAAGTGGTTCCTAAGTGGTTACTAAGTGGTTCCTAAGTGGTTCCTAAGTGGTTACTAAGTGGTTCCTAAGTGCTTACTAAGTGGTTACTAAGTGGTTCCTAAGTAGTTCCTAAGTGGTTACTAAGTGGTTCCTAAGTGCTTACTAAGTGGTTACTAAGTGGTTACTAAGTGGTTCCTAAGTGGTTACTAAGTGGTTCCTAAGTGGTTCCTAAGTGGTTACTAAGTGGTTCCTAAGTGGTTACTAAGTGGTTCCTAAGTGGTTACTAAGTGGTTCCTAAGTGGTTCCTAAGTGGTTACTAAGTGGTTCCTAAGTGGTTACTAAGTGGTTCCTAAGTGGTTACTAAGTGGTTCCTAAGTGGTTACTAAGTGGTTCCTAAGTGGTTACTAAGTGGTTACTACGTGGTTCCTAAGTGGTTCCTAAGTGGTTACTAAGTGGTTCCTAAGTGGTTCCTAAGTGGTTACTAAGTGGTTCCTAAGTGGTTACTAAGTGGTTACTAAGTGGTTCCTAAGTGGTTACTAAGTGCTTACTAAGTGGTTCCTAAGTGGTTCCTAAGTGGTTCCTAAGTGGTTACTAAGTGGTTCCTAAGTGGTTACTAAGTGGTTACTAAGTGGTTACTAAGTGGTTCCTAAGTGGTTACTAAGTGGTTCCTAAGTGGTTACTAAGTGGTTACTAAGTGGTTCCTAAGTGGTTACTAAGTGGTTCCTAAGTGGTTACTAAGTGGTTCCTAAGTGGTTACTAAGTGGTTCCTAAGTGCTTACTAAGTGCTTACTAAGTGGTTACTAAGTGGTTCCTAAGTGGTTACTAAGTGGTTACTAAGTGGGTAATGGATGTCTATCCATTTGGTCTTGTTTCAGTGGGTAAGAGCAGGTAGTTAAGCGAAGAACCTGGGTAATTAAGAGGTCTGATTGGCTCTTGCCTTAACTGTTATCATTGTGTTAATTGACCCTCGCCCCCCCCCCACCCCCCACTAATTAAAGTGTCTTGTGTATTAAATTGGTATGTATGTATTTACCCCCTCCCCCCCAAACAGAATGATGAAATTGGATATGTTTATCTTGGAAATACGAATGTGCTTTCATTCTTCCTTCCTTCTTTCCTCTTTCCTTCTTCTTTCCTTCTTTTCTTCTTCTTATTTCATTCTTCTCTTCCTCTTCTTTCCTTCTTCTTTCATTCTTCTCTTCCTCTTCTTTCCTTCTTCTTTCATTCTTCTCTTCCTCTTCTTTTCTTCTTTCCCTCTTCTTTTCTTCTTTCCCTCTTCTCTCCCTCTTCTCTCACTCTTCTTTCCTTCTTCTCTCCCTCTTCTTTCCTTCTTCTTTCCCTCTTCTTTCCCTCTTCTTCCCTTCTTCTCTCCATCTTCTTTCCCTCTTCTCTCCCTCTTCTCTCCCTCTTCTTTCCCTCTTCTTCCCTTCTTCTCTCCATCTTCTCTCCCTCTTCTCTCCCTCTTCTTTCCCAAGCCATCATCTCGTCTCGCTCATGACACACCACATCAGGTAGGGAACATCATATTAGGAATATGTAATTTACAGTCGTAATTGTGTTTCCCTTAATCATGTGATTACATCTGGCATTGTGACCATGCCTTACGGTTGAGTTGATGCCAAACGGGCTGGGACAAGCCGTGGGACAGGACGGGACACAGTCAGGGACCTGGCTGGGACGCAGTTCAAGGCGATCTGGGACACTGCAGGGTGTCTGGGGACACTTGGTTTACCTTAGGGGCTTGGACTACAGCTGGGCCTGGCCCTTCACTCCTGTCCCAGGCGCCTATCCCTCCCGTCCCAGGCCTCTCCCTCCCGTCCCAGGGCCCCTCTCTTCTGTCCCAGGCCTCTCCCTCCCGTATCAGGGCCTCTCCGTCCCGTCCCAGGCCTCTCCCGTCCCAGGGCCTCTCCCTCCCGTCCCAGACCTCTCCCTCCCGTCCCAGGGCCTCTCCCTCCCGTCCCAGGCCTCTCCCTCCCGTCCCAGACCTCTCCCTCCCGTCCCAGGCCTCTCCCTCCCGTCCCAGGCCTCTCCCTCCCGTCCCAGACCTCTCCCTCCCTTCCCAGACCTCTCACTCCCGTCCCAGGCCTCTCCCTCCCGTACCAGGCCTCTCCCTCCCGTCCCAGACCTCCCCCTCCCGTCCCAGGCCCCTCTCCCTCCCGTCCCAGGGCCTCTCACTCCCGTCCCAGATCCCTCAGTAAGGGTCGTACCTTATACCTGGACTGATTGAGGTCGTACAGGGGTCGTGATCACTGCTTATCTCAACACAGCCTTGACCATCACTTGTCTCAACACAGCCCTGACCATCACTTGTCTCAACACAGCCATGACCATCACTTGTCTCAACACAGCCATGACCATCACTTGTCTCAACACAGCCATGACCATCACTTGTCTCAACACAGCCATGACCATCACTTGTCTCAACACAGCCTTGACCATCACTTGTCTCAACACAGCCATGACCATCACTTGTCTCAACACAGCCATGACCATCACTTGTCTCAACACAGCCATGACCATCACTTGTCTCAACACAGCCATGACCATCACTTGTCTCAACACAGCCATGACCATCACTTGTCTCAACACAGCCTTGACCATCACTTGTCTCAACACAGCCTTGACCATCACTTGTCTCAACACAGCCTTGACCATCACTTGTCTCAACACAGCCATGACCATCACTTGTCTCAACACAGCCTTGACCATCACTTGTCTCAACACAGCCATGACCATCACTTGTCTCAACACAGCCATGACCATCACTTGTCTCAACACAGCCATGACCATCACTTGTCTCAACACAGCCATGACCATCACTTGTCTCAACACAGCCATGACCATCACTTGTCTCAACACAGCCATGACCATCACTTGTCTCAACACAGCCATGACCATCACTTGTCTCAACACAGCCATGACCATCACTTGTCTCAACACAGCCATGACCATCACTTGTCTCAACACAGCCATGACCATCACTTGTCTCAACACAGCCATGAGCCATGACATCACTTGTCTCAACACAGCCATGACCATCACTTGTCTCAACACAGCCATGACCATCACTTGTCTCAACACAGCCTTGACCATCACTTGTCTCAACACAGCCATGTCCATCACTTGTCTCAACACAGCCATGACCATCACTTGTCTCAACACAGCCTTGACCATCACTTGTCTCAACACAGCCATGACCATCACTCGTCTCAACACAGCCCTGACCATCACTTGTCTCAACAGAGCCGTCAGTTCCTGTTCTCAACACAGCCATGAGCATGACTTGTCTCAACACAGCCTTGACCATCACTTGTCTCAACCCAGCCCTGACCATCACTTGTCTCAACACAGCCCTGACCATCACTTGTCTCAACACAGCCAGTGGCCCACCACCTCACTTGCCTCAACCGAGCCGCGGGCTACGGAGGGAAATTAACGCATCTGCCGGAGCCGTAACCACAGAACAACCACAGTTAATAACTTCTTTTTTCTCTCTTCTTAAATTAATTACGTTGATATCTGGCCCGGGCGCCCCAGGCCCTGGACCAACCTACGGATCTGTCGCACACCTGCAGGAGGGGCCCCTCCCTCCGTCGGTCCATACCGTTGCTCTTGGGAATTGTAAGTTGGGCACGCGGGTGGGGGGGTTGTGCGTGTCGTTGCACGACCGCAAGGGCGTGGCGACGCCTCGTCGAGGGCGCGACGGATCCGGCGTCGTCCCTAGAGGGGCTGTGGGCGGTCGACGTGGGTGCGACAGACGCAAGCGAGGTCGTCCCGGTAAGGGTGTGGGTGCGACAGAGGCGAGGGAGTCCCTTGCAGGGGTGTGGGTGCGACAGAGGCAGGGTCGTCCCTTGCAGGGGTGTGGGTGCGACAGAGGCGAGGGCGTCCCTTGCTGGGGTGTGGGTGCGACAGACGCGAGGTCGTCCCTTGCAGGGGTGTGGGTGCGACAGAGGCGAGGGCGTCCCTTGCTGGGGTGTGGGTGCGACAGACAGACGTGAGGGCGTCCCTTGCTGGGGTGTGGGTGCGACAGAGGCAGGGTCGTCCCTTGCTGGGGTGTGGGTGCGACAGAGGCAGGGTCGTCCCTTGCAGGGGTGTGGGTGCGACAGAGGCGAGGGCGTCCCTTGCTGGGGTGTGGGTGCGACAGACGTGAGGTCGTCCCTTGCTGGGGTGTGGGTGCGACAGAGGCAGGGTCGTCCCTTGCAGGGGTGTGGGTGCGACAGAGGCGAGGGCGTCCCTTGCTGGGGTGTGGGTGCGACAGACAGACGTGAGGGCGTCCCTTGCTGGGGTGTGGGTGCGACAGACGTGAGGACGTCCCTTGCTCGGGTGTGGTTGCGACAGACAGACGCGAGGGCGTCCCTTGCAGGGGTGTGGGTGCGACAGACGTGAGGACGTCCCTTGCTCGGGTGTGGGTGCGACAGACAGACGCGAGGGCGTCCCTTGCAGGGGTGTGGGTGCGACAGAGGCGAGGTCGTCCCTTGCAGGGGTGTGGGTGCGACAGACAGACGCGGGGTCGTCCCTTGCAGGGGTGTGGGTGCGACAGAGGCGAGGTCGTCCCTTGCAGGGGTGTGGGTGCGACAGAGGCGAGGTCGTCCCTTGCTAGGGTGTGGGTGCGACAGACAGACGCGAGGTCGTCCCTTGCAGGGGTGTGGGTGCGACAGAGGCGAGGGCGTCCCTTGCTGGGGTGTGGGTGCGACAGACAGACGTGAGGGCGTCCCTTGCTAGGGGTGTGGGTGCGACTGTTTGCGACGGGATCGAACGGCCGAGCGCACGACGCTGGATGGCTGTAACCCGCCGTGCGTCACTGTAACCCACACACACACACACACACACACACACACACACACACACACACACACAGACCTCGTCTGACTGCATTACTACGAACCCTCCTCCTTCGAGGTCTGATTCAAGAGGCCAAGGTGTTACAAGACCTTCTGGAGGACCACCTCGTCCTAGAACGCCCCTGTTCTCCCTCAGTGTACCCGATGGGAGAGAGAGAGAGAGAGAGAGAGAGAGAGAGAGAGAGAGAGAGAGAGAGAGAGAGAGAGAGAGAGAACCTCTCTCTGTCATGTCACTTGTAATGTTCCTGTAACTTTCTCTCTCTCTCTCTCTCTCTCTCTCTCTCTCTCTCTCTCTCTCTCTCTCTCTCTGTGCCCCTGCGCCCGCACGCGCGCGCGTCCCTCCCAAGCGGGAGCTGGTCTACACTGGCGCACGTCTGTGCCCCACACCTCGACCTCAAACGTCAGAGCTACGATCATGTGAGAGGGGAGCGAGGGGGGTGGTGAGGGGAACTGATGATGGAGATGCCCTTCAGCTCCAGATGGTGAGGGGGGGGGGTGTGTGGCAAGCAGACGAGGCCCCCCGGAGGACGTAATCGAGCAGATCTGCGTCAGGAGGCGACTTCTCCGTGCCACACGTCACTCCACTGGCCTTAAACGTAGGAGGGAAATGTATTTTCTTAAAGTCTCCCCCTCAACCAAGAAGTGTTTTGGTCCCGTTTTCTTTACCCTTAGGTGGAAAGATCATGTTTCTGGGCTACGGCTGGGAACTCGAGAGCTATTGCTAGTATCTGGGTTCTAAAGTTATCTTTTCCTGAAGGAGCTTTGATGAATGTGGCGGTAGGAGCTCTGGGTATGTTGGGGTGGTCTTTGGCTATGTTGGGGTGGTCTTTGGGTTACGTTGAGCTGGTCTTTGGCTATGTTGGCCTGGTCTTTGGGTATGTTGGGGTGGTCTTTGGGTATGTTGGGGTGGTCTTTAGGTATGTTGGCCTGGTCTTTGGCTATGTTGGGGTGGTCTTTGGCTATGTTGGGGTGGTCTTTGGCTATGTTGGGGTGGTCTTCGGCTATGTTGGGGTGATCTTTGGGTATGTTGGCCTGGTCTTTGGCTATGTTGGGCTGGTCTTTGGCTATGTTGGCCTGGTCTTTGGTTACGTTGACCTGGTCTTTGGTTACGTTGGCCTGGTCTTTGGCTATGTTAGGGTGGTCTTTGGTTACGTTGACCTGGTCTTTGGTTACGTTGACCTGGTCTTTGGTTACGTTGGCCTGGTCTTTGGTTACGTTGGCCTGGTCTTTTGGTTACGTTGGCCTGGTCTTTGGCTATGTTAGGGTGGTCTTTGGTTACGTTGACCTGGTCTTTGGTTACGTTGACCTGGTCTTTGGCTATGTCGCGCTGGTCTTTGGTTACGTTGACCTGGTCTTTGGCTTGACCTCTACCACAGCCCCCTCCTCCCTCCCACACCGTCTACGCAACTCCAACACCTCCACCACCCTCTCCACCATCACCTCCATCACCCACCAGCCCTCCCTCCCCAAGTGAAGGCGACCTGCATGGCCAACTTTAATTAAACTCTTTAATTAAGAACTCTTAAGCTAATGAACAGAGTTCCTAATGGTCCTTTTATTGCGCCTATGACGTGAACTATGTGGCCTGGCCCCGGGTTCCCCTAGCACGATTTTATAACACGGAGGGACCGGGTTACGAACGCGTAGGTGATTTACGCATTGCTGCGTGGTGGAGAAGGAGGAGGAGGGGGGCGTGCACGTTCTCAACTGGTCTGTGCGTCCAGGCTTTCGTGCGTGTGCGTGTGTGTGTGTGTGTGTGTGTGTGTGTGTGTGTGTGTGTGGGATAAAGACCATAAGGGGATGCGTTACACAGACGTTTTGGGCTGTCGGAAACTCTCGTAGTGATTGGGGATTAAGGGGGTCGGGGTGTGGTGTCTTTTTCCCTCTTTTTTCCGAACTGTGCCACTAGGGCGAGGGATCTCCCCGTTGGGAGATATGACGGTGGCGGGGGTGGTGTCGTAACTTCGTCCCCAAGTGGTGTCTTTTTCCCGAACTGTGCCACTAGGGCGAGGGATCTCCCCGTTGGGAGATATGACGGTGGCGGGGGTGGTGTCGTAACTTCGTCCCCAAGTGGTGTCTTTTTCCCTCTTTTTCCCGAACTGTGCCACTAGGGCGAGGGATCTCCCCGTTGGGAGATATGACGGTGGCGGGGGTGGTGTCGTAACTTCGTCGAAGGGGAGGAGGAGCTGGGTGTGTGGATGGGCACCCCATCTCGCCAATAGCGGCAACGACTGATCGTACATGCCGTTTTCTGTGCCCTGCCCCCCTTCCCCCCTTACAGCACACCCCTCCCCCACTCCAGCACCCCTCCCTTCCCTCCCTGTTGTGTGGGGGTGGGTGAGGAGGGAGGAAAGGAGGGCCTTAAGGAGGGGAGGGGCGCAGCCCCTCCAGCTTAGCTTAGTTCATCGTCCAGAGTGAGCACAGAGAAGCTTGATGGAGTGAACAGCTTGAAGCTTGGTGGAGTGGACAACCTGGAGGGGACAGGGGTCTAGTGAGACAGTAGGGGGATGGGACAGGGCTGGAAGCTTGGTGGAGTGGACAACCTGGAGGGGACAGGGGTCTAGTGAGACAGTAGGGGGATGGGACAGGGCTGGAAGCTTGGTGGACTGGACAACCTGGAGGGGACAGGGGACCTAGTGAGACAGTAGCGGATGGGACAGGGCTTGAAGCTTGGTGGAGTGGACAACCCGGAGGGGACTGGGACCTAGTGAGACAGTAGGGGGTGGGACAGGGCTGGAAGCTTGGTGGACTGGACAACCCGGAGGGGACAGGGGGTGCCTAGTGAGACAGTAGGGGATGGGACAGGGCTGGAAGCTGGGTGGACTGGACAACCTGGAGGGGACAGGGGACCTAGTGAGACAGTAGGGGGATGGGACAGGGCTGGAAGCTTGGTGGACTGGACAACCTGGAGGGGACAGGGGTCTAGTGAGACAGTAGGGGATGGGACAGGGCTGGAAGCTTGGTGGACTGGACAACCCGGAGGGGACTGGGACCTAGTGAGACAGTAGGGGATGGGACAGGGCTGGAAGCTTGGTGGATTGGACAACCTGGAGGGGACAGGGGCGCTAGTGAGACAGTAGATGGATGGGACAGGGCTGGAAGCTTGGTGGATTGGACAACCCGGAGGGGACTGGGACCTAGTGAGACAGTAGGGGATGGGACAGGGCTGGAAGCTTGGTGGACTGGACAACCTGGAGGGGACAGGGGTCTAGTGAGACAGTAGGGGGTGGGACACGACTGGGAACTGGGTGGACTGGACAACCTGATGTATGGTTACATAACGCTGTCCTACGCCAGTCCCTCGCTGAAATACCAAAGGGGATAATCGCCCACTGCTGTATCATGTAATTCCCCTCCCTCCCTCTTCCCCTCCCTTCCCCTCCCCTCTGTCCCCTCACGGGGACGGGAGAAGCATAGTTTGGAGTGCCTGCGTTACAGCTGTAGTCCCCCCCAGTGTGGCTGTAACCCGGGGATACAGGAGAAGACACCTCACTCCTACACTTGAATACACGTGGAGAGGGGCGAGGAGGTGGGGTTTAGTAGGGGTGGGTGTGTGTGTGTGTGTGTGTGTGTGTGTGTGTGTGTGTGTGTGTGGATAGATAGCCCAGGTTCTGGAGGCCATGAAGCGCTTAAACCGACCCGTCTCCTGCCAGAGATCCTACCCGGATCTTGGACAGACTGGAGACGCGAGACTGGCGAGACGAGACAGGGCGCTCATTTGAGCAAGGATCGGCAGGGAGAGACACAGCGCTAGGGTCCATCAGGGCGCTGGGTCCTTCAAAGGCGAGACATAGAAGCCATTGACGAAGTGGGAGGAAGAGCGCTGTCGATAGGCGGGAGGAAGAGAGGGAGTCCAATTCTCAGTACCCTGGATCGCCAGGGAGGGTTTTTTTTTTTAATTTGAGGCCCGGGTACAGCCCTGAGGCGTGGTTACAGCCCTTCCCCGGTCGGTGGATACAGTCCTGAAGCCAGGATACAGCCCTGAAGTGTGGATACAGTCCTGAAGTGTGGATACAGCCCTGAAGTGTGGATACAGTCCTGAAGTGTGGATACAGTCCTGAAGTGTGGATACAGCCCTGAAGTGTGGATACTGCCCTGAAGTGTGGATGCAGTCCTGAAGTGTGGATACAGCCCTGAAGTGTGGATACAGCCCTGAAGTGTGGATACAGTCCTGAAGTGTGGATACAGCCCTGAAGTGTGGATACAGCCCTGAAGTGTGGATACAGCCCTGAAGTGTGGATACAGCCCTGAAGTGTCGATACAGCCCTGAAGTGTGGATACAGCCCTGAAGTGTGGATACAGCCCTGCAGTGTGGATACAGCCCTGAAGTGTGGATAAAGTCCTGAAGTGTAGATACAGCCCTGAAGTGTGGATACAGTCCTGAAGTGTGGATACAGCCCTGAAGTGTGGATACAGCCCTGAAGTGTGGATACAGCCCTGAAGTGTGGATAAAGTCCTGAAGTGTAGATACAGCCCTGAAGTGTGGATACAGTCCTGAAGTGTGGATACAGCCCTGAAGTGTGGATACAGCCCTGAAGTGTGGATACAGCCCTGAAGTGTGGATACAGTCCTGAAGTGTGGATACAGCCCTGAAGTGTGGATACAGTCCTGAAGTGTGGATACAGTCAAGTGTGGATACAGCCCTGAAGTGTGGATACAGCCCTGAAGTGTGGATACAGCCCTGAAGTGTGCATACAGCCCTGAAGTGTGCATACAGCCCTGAAGTGTGGATACAGCCCTGAAGTGTGGATACAGTCCTGAAGTGTGGATACAGTCAAGTGTGGATACAGCCCTGAGGTGTGGATACAGCCCTGAAGTGTGGATACAGTCCTGAAGTGTGGATACAGTCAAGTGTGGATACAGCCCTGAAGTGTGGATACAGCCCTGAAGTGTGGATACAGTCCTGAAGTGTGGATACAGTCAAGTGTGGATACAGTCCTGAAGTGTGGATACAGCCCTGAAGTGTGGATACAGTCCTGAAGTGTGGATACAGTCAAGTGTGGATACAGCCCTGAAGTGTGGATACAGCCCTGAAGTGTGGATACAGCCCTGAAGTGTGGATACAGTCCTGAAGTGTGGATACAGCCCTGAAGTGTGGATACAGCCCTGAAGTGTGGATACAGCCCTGAAGTGTGGATACAGTCCTGAAGTGTGGATACAGCCCTGAAGTGTGGATACAGCCCTGAAGTGTGAATACAGTCCTGAAGTGTGGATACAGCCCTGAAGTGTGGATACAGCCCTGAAGGGTCGATACAGCCCTGAAGTGTGGATACAGTCCTGAAGTGTGGATACAGCCCTGAAGTGTGGATACAGCCCTGAAGTGTGGATACAGCCCTGAAGTGTGGATACAGCCCTGAAGTGTGGATACAGTCAAGTGTGGATACAGCCCTGAAGTGTGGATACAGCCCTGAAGTGTGGATACAGCCCTGAAGGGTCGATACAGCCCTGAAGTGTGGATACAGTCCTGAAGTGTGGATACAGCCCTGAAGTGTGGATACAGCCCTGAAGTGTGGATACAGCCCTGAAGTGTGGATACAGCCCTGAAGCCCGGATACAGCCCTGAAGTGTGGATACAGCCCTGAAGTGTGGATACAGCCCTGAAGCCTGGATACAGCCCTGAAGTGTAGATACAGCCCTGAAGTGTAGGTACAGCCCTGAAGTGTGGATACAGCCCTGAAGTGTGGATACAGCCCTGAAGTGTAGATACAGCCCTGAAGTGTGGATACAGCCCTGAAGTGTGGATACAGTGCCTCTGTGCTGGGCAACGCGCATGGATCATACCTTGCCCACAAGACGTTTACCAACGGTGCGGTTTTGCCATTAAGGCGAAGGCAACAGAACTTCCCCAACAGACAGGCGAGAGGCACCTGTTTGAGGTGGAGTGAGTGGCTCCCGTTAACGGAAGGTGAACGCTGTCCCCTCCCCCTGTTAACAGAAGGTGAACGCTGTCCCCTCCCCCTGTTAACAGAAGGTGAACGCTGTCCCCTCCTCTGTTAACAGACGGTGAACGCTGTCCCCTCCCCCTGTTAACAGAAGGTGAACGCTGTCCCCTCCCCCTGTTAACAGAAGGTGAACGCTGTCCCTCCTCTGTTAACAGAAGGTGAACGCTGTCCCCTCCCCCTGTTAACAGAAGGTGAACGCTGTCCCCTCCTCTGTTAACAGACGGTGAACGCTGTCCCCTCCTCTGTTAACAGACGGTGAACGCTGTCCCTCTCCCCCTGTTAACAGAAGGTGAACGCTGTCCCCTCCTCTGTTAACAGAAGGTGAACGCCGTCCCCTCCCCTGTTAACAGACGGTGAACGCGGTCCCTCTCCCCCTGTTAACAGAAGGTGAACGCTGTCCCCTCCTCTGTTAACAGACGGTGAACGCTGTCCCCTCCCCCTGTTAACAGAAGGTGAACGCTATCCTCTCCCCTGTTAACAGACGGTGAACGCTGTCCTCTCCCCTGTTAACAGAAGGTGAACGTGTCTCCTCCCCTGTTAACAGAAGGTGAACGCTGTCCCCTCCTCTGTTAACAGACGGTGAACGCTGTCCCTCTCCCCCTGTTAACAGAAGGTGAACGCTATCCTCTCCCCTGTTAACAGAAGGTGAACGCTATCCCTTCCCTGTTAACAGAAGGTGAACGCTATCCCTTCCCTGTTAACAGAAGGTGAACGCTATCCCCTCCCCTGTTAACAGAAGTTGAACGCTATCCCCTCCCCCTGTTAACAGAAGGTGAACGCTATCCCTTCCCTGTTAACAGAAGGTGAACGCTATCCCTTCCCTGTTAACAGAAGGTGAACGCTATCCCCTCCCCCTGTTAACAGAAGTTGAACGCTATCCCCTCCCCCTGTTAACAGAAGGTGAACGCTATCCCCTCCCCCTGTTAACAGAAGGTGAACGCTGTCCCCTCCCCTGTTAACAGAAGGTGAACGGTGCCCCAGGCAAATACCGTAACAGACAGTAGACAGACCGGATATACGGGTAGCCAGTCACTGTTACGAAGAGTGAAATTCAACAGTCGACATCGGGAGGATCGAGAGCGCCCGCGCGCGCGCGCGCGCATCCCCCCCCCCCCACACACACAAGCCTCTGTGGTTTATCGGTGAGCGTCGCGGCCCCACACACGGGTTCGAATCCTAGGCATGGCGGTCGGCCCACACACCCAACCTAGGTGTTCATCCTCACCTACAGGGGCTGGTCGATGAATGGTGTACCTTAAATTAGGCTGGTTGTGTATATATATGTGTGTATATATACACAGGAGGGGCAAAATATGGTGTATATATATATATATATATATATATATATATATATATATATATATATATATATATATATATTATCCCTGGGGATGGGGGAGAAAGAATACTTCCCACGTATTCCCTGCGTGTCGTAGAAGGCGACTAAAAGGGGAGGGAGCGGGGGGCTGGAAATCCTCCC